>NC_073693.1:205084704-205334704 GCF_029784155.1 Uranotaenia lowii | reverse complement strand
TGAAAGAAGATGGAGTTTTATTAAGTGATGAAAAAACCATCGCAGAACTTTTCAATGATTTTTTCATAAACGTGAGTGAAACAGTTATAACCAATTGGATAGAGCCCGAAAAAGATTTCGAAATCCCGGACTTCCAATTTTCATTTTCAACAGTTTCACAAGATTATTCGTCAAACAAAATCGATGATCTTAAAAATAATTCTGCAACTGGAATGGATGGAATATCAACCAAGTTTTTGAAAAAATACAAACTCAGATATATTCATAAATACACTGAACTTGTAAATCAAAGTATAAGATCGAACTCCTTTCCAGATGTTCTTAAATGCTCCAAAGTTACTCCAATTTTCAAAAATGGTGATAAAACGAGAATAACGAATTATAGACCAATTTCTGTCCTGAATGCGTTATCAAAACCTTTTGAAAGATTGTTATTTGACCAAATTGAGCAGCATTGCATACAACATAGCCTTATTCATGCTAATCAATTTGGTTTCGTTCCCAAATCAAATACACTGAGCGCGTGTGCTAATCTGATAAGTACGATTTCAGAAAGTCTTGATGAGAAAAAAATTGTTGCCTGTGTATTCATAGATATCCGCAAAGCTTTCGATTGTGTTCATCACAAGATTTTAGTAAAAAAAATTAAATATGTTCGGATTCTCAGGAAATGCTAGAAAGCTTATGAATTCGTACCTGTCCAACAGACAACAACTTGTAAAAATTAATTTCAAAGAAAGCAAAACCATGCCTATTAAACATGGAATACCTCAAGGTTCCATCCTGGGACCTTTGTTATTCATCATGTACATAAATGATATATTTTCCCTTTCTTTGAAAGGTAAATTACAGCTTTTTGCAGATGACGCATCTCTGCTTTATGTAGTTGAAAACCTCGACATGCTGAAAGAATATATTTCACATGACATGCTTATCCTAATATCTTTCTTTAACCAAAACCATATGGCATTAAATTTGGAAAAAACAAACTTCATCTTATTTAACCTACATAAAAAATCAGATAAAATTCCAATTTCTGTTAATGATATAGCTATTGAACAAGTTTCTAAAGTCAAATATCTCGGATTACTGATTGATGAAAATCTACGCTGGAACGAACACATATTTCAAGTAAGCTCCAAAGTCACCACATTCATATTCGCTCTAAAGAAAATACGACATCTTATTTCTGAAAACGTAGCATGGAAAATATATTATGCTTATATACACCCGCACTTTGCGTATATGAATTGTATATGGGGATGTGCAGCTTCTGTACATCTGAAACCTCTTTCAACGTTACAAAATAAAGCATTGAAAATTGTGAAAAAGCTTCCAATACTTTTTCCAACTAATCAACTTTACTCTGCGAATGTGCTTCCCATGCATATTTTAAATAAATTTGAAATCTGTATTTTGATCTATAAAATCTTAAACAACTTGACAAAAACCAACATTACACTTACTTTCATTTCGGAGATCCACTCGTATAGTACAAGAAGTAATGTAAACTCGAACTTTTACATCTCTAGAAGTAGAACAACGAATGTCTCTAACAGTTTTTTGAACAAAGGTCTAAATCTGTTCAATACTTTACCTCTGCATATTAGAAACATCGAAAGTCTTCCGCTTTTCAAGTCTAAACTTAGAAGTTACTTATTTAACGAAATTCAGCCTAGTAGCACTCGCCCACCTTGATGAAATCATACTGTACATAGCTGGTATGACTAGTCGGGAGGTTGGGGGCTACAAGGCTTCGCAAAAACCCAAAAAAAACTTAATATGCCTAGCCCTCCCAAGAAATACTACATCCACCGAAGCAACGCGAATGCAAGCGCGGTAAATCTTACGAAAACATGGACTCTTGGGAGATCTGGAAACAGGAAATGGTTTCCTTGCTACGCACAACCTGGTGTGGGATTTTTTGAAACATCCTTTCCTCATCCTTACCCTCCATTCCCCTTCCCTTTATCCCGTCCTTTGATCCTTTCCTTCCGTAAGTAGTAGTCAAACAACTTAGCTTTTTAAATAATAGTATCTTAGCACTCGTTTATAAACACACACGCTACAATCTTAATACTCCACTAAGTGACCGACAACAGTTTTTTTTAACTTATACGGTTTATATTCGCTAAATAAAGTAAAAAAAAAAAAAAAAAATCCGGACAAGCCCGGATAAAACTAGACAGTCTGGCAAGCTTAGAAATGGTCAGTTTTGCGTAAAACAGTTATTCATGAAACAAGTTGCAAAAAGTGGAATTTTTCAGCACGGGTTGTAAATTTATCCAACGAGGCTTGCTTTTTTGACATCGGAGCTGCAAAAACGTTTTTTTTTTCACCGAAGTCACATTATGCTTTAGTATTTACTTACTTAATGGTCCCGCGTCGATTTTCCGGCGCATAGGGCCGTGGTATAAGACCTCCACTGTTGACGATCCGGAGCCAGCGTCTTCACTTGGTCTCAGTCAAGATTCTCGTCGAAGGTTATGTTTTCGGCGGCTAGGCTTCGCCGCCGCGAGTTTCTAGGTCTGGCTTTCCTTCGATGTCCTTCTGCATTCCACAAGCGCCTCTCTGCAAATCTCTTGCAATAACTTGCACAAATACTTGCAATTTTCGCGTCGTCACCGCATATGTGCACCAAGTTTCACACCTTAGCTTAGCTTAGCTTAGCCTAGCTTAATGTTCCCGCGCCGATCCTCCGGTGCATAGGGCCGTGAAGTTTCACACCCGTACAACAAAACGGATTTGATGTTTGAGTTGAAGATTCGGATTTTTGTCGTAGAGAGACTCATTCCGGAGACTCGCAAACGCAAATCGGCCTTTCTGATCCGGGTTTCAATGTCTTTTTTGGAACCACCATCAGGCGTTATCTGGCTGCCAAGATACTGGAAGCATTCCCCTTTCTCAACTTGTTGCCTCTTTGCAGAGTACTTTCTGATTCAGCTACTTTGCCTCGAGGATGTCTACATATTTTGTGACATATCATGGCACCTATGATAAAAACAACAACTACATTCTAGTATGTTCAATGACCATCGGTGGCTTAATGTAATAACCATAATGTTTTATGTTGGATTCGAGTCATTACAGGGTCCGGCAATTGAAGTGCTACATTGGAACTAACAAATAATTTGATCAAAACAAAAACTTTTCCTTTCAAATTTAATACGATTTACATCAAAACAGATCATATTTTTAAAATCCATTGGCGCCTTTCGATTTTTTGTCCTTGAGACTCGCTGCAGAAGCTAATGGCACATATTCTAAAAAGCCCACAGGTGGTTTTTGTGGTATTTTATCCAAAGATTCAACTAGATGGCGCTTCAGAACTGTTTTGTAGAGTAGTCTTCGGGCTTCTGTATACCCTAGACAGCCAAGTCCATAGGGTTTAGGTCCGGCGAACTCCCCGACCACTCCGTACTCGAAATTAACTCTCGAAAAAAATCGCACACAAAAATTGGGACCTCTTTCCTTCGTAAGCCAATGCGAAGTTCTGCAGAAAAACCACCAACCAAAACCAAAACCAAAATTAGGACGTGTCCACAGTTCGAGGACATGCCGTAGAACATGCCGTTTTCGATACGTAAATTGATTGATCTACACCTCTTCAGGGTGTTCGGTTGATCTTCACCAGGAAAGTCCGGCGATTCCGACCCAGACTTTTAATAAGACAGTTTTTTGTCGTTTTGTGGCCTTTAATACGTTTGCATAGGTTCGTGATCTTACTGGCAATCAAAATTTGTAGTTTTGTTTTTTCACGAACCGCTGTACGGCGACAAATTCATCGGCAGAAAACACGATATTCTCCAAATTTTTCATGTGCGGACCGCGTAAACTGCGCCTTCGCCCTTTCTACCCGCTCTTGCTTCTGTTCAAACGAGAGGTCTTAAAATCTTAGGATCTTGTAAGGCTGTTCATAAAGATAATCTTCCAAGATTCGACGGCGATTTTGATCCGGTGTATTAAAATCTATCGCCAATTTAGTGTTACTACGTCAAGAAATTCTCTCAGGATGCATCTTGATGATCTTCACCATGGTAGGTGTCGCCACTGTAGCTTGACGATCCCCACCATACTATAATTGGGTACTTCTGATCTCCAGGTATCTTCCAAGTGCGAGCCAAAATAAAAAAAAATACATACACTCATTGGACAACTCACGAAATATGTCTTTCTACCGTTTCACAGTCTGGAACTAGACAATCGAAGCACTACGTAAAGGTTCGAGGACTATTTTCACAAAAAAAAACACTTGATTACAAAATTAACAAAAATATCCTCTGACATCTTAGACATAATGTTAACAAGGTGACAAGGTGTCATCTAACTCAGTTTTGTATACTTCGAAATAATCACTCCTAAAGTTTTGTAGCAGTTCAATTGCCGGACCCTGTACATGTTTTCATCTCATTCGAATATTAAGTTTCAAAAAATAATTATCATTCAATTTGATTAAAATCTTAAACGTTAAAGATGGAAACCACTTGTGATTTTATGGGTTTTTTTTAAACAAAAGCAACCATATCAGCAAGTGTGATTCAGACCTATGAATAGAAAACACCGAAAGCTACATCCTGCCGAATTTATTGCAACTAAATTTCAGTGGTGAATAATTCTGACTATCATGAAAAAATTGAAGTAAGTACAAAAAATTAAATGATTCCGTTTCACCTAAGCAACACAAAATAAGGTTTCAGTTCGCAACAACATGTGAACCGCAAGATAAAAATCAGAATCATTTACTGTACTACTCACAAAAAGGAATTCAGTGCTTTTTGTCACATAAAATTTCTTAGAGCATTAACAGGGTTGCTAGTGATTTTTCATTTTGAAGTTCCAAAGTTTTTTCCGGTTTTCCCAGGTTTTTTCCCGGTTGTAAATGATGATTTGTCCATTTATTATACTCGTTCTTAAATATAAAATCATGGTGAATAAAAAAATTCAATGTAAAGGGCCTCACATTTTTAACAATTGTAGCAAGTGATTTTGTTGACTCACAAAAATTAAACAAAAACAATTGTATCCCAAAACTTGTTAACCGGTTAGAAATCATGACAAATACTTCACGTAGTCTTTTCTTATCAAATTGGCAGGCTTTCATGATTTTTTTAAAACGAATCTAACGAAAATGGCATATATCCGTAGTTTTGCTCCACAATTTCAACAATTTTGCAAAAATAAGTCCGGTTAAATTGATCTTGAAACTATAATGTAGTAGGTATGTACTTTTCAGCAACTGTGAAATTTTATAGAATTTTTATAGAGTTATAGAAAAATCAGCTTGTCATCTTGAATGGGGATTTGTCTAACAAAACTTAAAATCATCAAATTGCAGGAAAATATTCAGTTATTTTCTGAATGCAGTTATATTTTTTTGTACAAACCCTAAGACATGTTTTAGAAAAAAATGTTTATGTTTCCAATATAAAACAATGCATAACTTAAGTAGTGCTCTAGTCATTTGAACTAAAAATTCGTGGAAATATAGAAAAACGTGTATAAGATGGGCCTGAACTTTTACCGTTTGAATGTAAGCCTGTAAGCTATCATTTTGCTAAGACCTTGGATCACAGATGAACTTGGATTTCGAAAGGAGCTTTTTATTTATTTACATAAGACATAGGAAACCGCCGCCGACCGTGGCCTAGAGATTAGTAGGGTGGCCAGCGAGTTTCCATTTCCAAATTCCCGGTTTTTCCCGGTTTTCCCGAATGAGATTTTATGATTTCCCTCGTTTCAAAATGCGCAAATAAATATGTCCATCAGGTTTTTTTTACCAAAACTGAGGATATGTTTATGGAAGTTTAATGTAAAATGTGAGAGGATTTAATTCTTTTAAGCTCAATCTTGAAACTCAAAGTTTATTCGAATTATGGTGATCGTAATAAGGTAGGAAAATAAATCTAGTTGTCCGAACCTAAACCGAAAATTGTTACTTTCTTTTAGTCTTTCATACCATCTTTGTTTTTTATATGAGAAACTGCTATATTTTTATAATTCGCATGGATAAATCATAGTTTTGATATGATGCCATATAATACTTTTAAAATTTCAAGTTGAAATTCTAAATTATTCTATTGAAATCTACTGACAGATATTCTGAGATTTTTTCTGCTAAAGCTCTTAAAACAGATTCAGATTAACCTTAATTATGATAAGCCATCCGATATTTTATTTCGGTTCTCATATTGAATATTTAATCATGTTTTATTTGGATACCTTTAACATTTTTATTAGAATGTGCTTAGTTCTAGATTATATGTCCTATCTCAAAAATGCTTGTTTATATTCGATTTTTTATTTAATGTAAACAAGAATCACACAAAACTTGTTCTCTTGTTACATCTTCTGTCTTTTGTACGTTCACCAATTAACCGAATAAAATAGTGGCATCTGGGATTTTTCCTGCATGGGACAATTTCCGATTTTCAAAATTAAAATTGAGCTAAATATTAAAAGAAAATATTTTCGAAACCAAATAAAATAAGTTTTTCGAGGTCATGTCGTTTGTCAAAAATTTGATTTTGATTTTTGAATTTATGTTTTTGACATTCTTTTGTGTTTTAGTACATAAAACGCAAACAATATTTGTTTTTTTTTTTAGAATATTTTTTCAATGTTTTATCAATCAAATGAATATTTAAAGTACGGTTATGATTATTTTTTATTTTTGAGGTACTGTAAACTAAATAGAAAACAGCTGAAAATAAGTAAAGTCACGTAATAAAATTCTCATTAATCAATATATTCAAAAACTACCTACCATTGATCATTAGATTTTTGTAAAAATAGCTTTTCAGTAACTTTAGTAACCTCGACCGAGGTACGACTTCATGGCTGAATAGCTGAATTCATATCTCTCGTTTAACGTTCTATTAAAATTATTTTTTTTTTCATCAAGTAATCCGATATTCTAGTCGGACCCTTCAAAATAACTCCCTCAGTGTAAATGTGTTTGATAGATTTCTACTAATTTTTCCAAGTTTCGTTTCAGTGTAACGTGTTTTTCTAAAAAAAATGAGCTCTTGATGTAGACTTGAACTTCGTCAATTCTGGACTAGTGTATGATAATTCCAGTTATAAGATAGATGATAAGCTTTAATCTTAGTTTTTGAGATGTGGATTCAATAGAAAACTGTCTGATTTCAACATGTGAATTCACATCACAATTCAAATTTTTAAATTCCTTTCACTTATTTCCAGTGTTCGGCATTAAAGCGCTAATCGCTAATTTGTCTGCTCCGTTTTTGTTAAATAATTATCATTTTCATTTATTGTTTCACCAAATTTTTGCACCAGCAGATAGACAAACGTCAAAACAAGTAATAAGTCAAGGAAGAATGCTGATACATGCTTTTTTGAAGTGTCTGGCGTTAAATCGCTAATCGCTAATTAGTCCGCTACTTTTTTGATGACAAATTTATTTTCTTACGGGATTTCTGTTGAAATAACGGATAAACAAACTCCACTAGGTGCAATTGTTCAAGCAGGAATGCTCATAAATGTTATTTTCTATAAAGTTATGGAGTTTTTAGAGCCGTAAGTTCTCCAAAAATAAAGTTAAAAAATAAATATTGAAACAAAAATGTAGCGAACTAACTAGCGAATAGCGTTTTAATGCCGACCTCTGCTTATTTCTTCATCCAGATTTTTAAATTCTTTTTTTCCAGATATTCGCAAAGAAAGTGCAGAATGGTAAAAATCTTAAATTAATTAACGCTATAAAACGCACAGTTGTGAAAAGTTTATATAATTCAAAAACATATTTATATTCACTCAAGTGCACAATATGCTTGAGCTTAGAAAAAAATGAGTTTGTGGTGGAGACATCTCGATTTTTCAAATATGCTCGAGTTTTCCCGGCATTTTACTCATTAATATAAAATCCCGACATTTTCCTGCTCCTCCCAAATGGTTAACAGTCCGGGAATAAACGACTATAGATTGTAAAGTTTCTGAGAGAAAGTTCAGTCATGATGAAATGAATGTATTTAATTAATTTTAATAGGATTTAATAATTCATAAAAAAAAATCCGGTTTTGATTTGAAATTCCCGGCTTTTTCCCGGTTTTCCCGGTCTCATTTTAAATTCTCTGTTCGCTGGCCACCCTGGAATAGCGTTCAAGTCTTCTAAGCCAGAGGTTATGAGATCGAGTCTCGTCAAAACCTCTTTAAGTGACAGTGTAAAACCTCTATAAGTTAGAGTCCTTTCCCTGACTAGATCAAGCAAATTAGAGAAAATACCAGTATTGTATTGAAATTTTGATAAAATGAGAATATTGGGTTACCAAAGAGCAAATATCCACAGTTCTATATTGAAACCCACTCGAGAAAACTTCGAACTGATGCATCAACTGGATTCTTATAAATCAGTGGATTTTATCATATACACATTGAATAGTTGCATTTCTAGATCACTTTAATGCTTTCATATGTTGCTGACCCTCTATAAAATAGAATCTGGTTGAGTTAGAAACCACTTTAAACGAGAAAAAAAAGTTTAGTCCTTTGGACACTCACTTATCGACGACGTTCGACTGTAGTCAGTTTTGTGTTTAGTTTTGTCGATAATAGTTTCATTATTAAATTTATAACATTTAAGTTTTGCTTGAAAGTGTAACACACGCGGAGAATCACATATTACTCCGTAATTAGTTGAAAACACGTTTCAAACTTCGTTTGTTTACTTATGAACGAAAATAAGCGTTTAAGATAAATCTATATTGAAACTGTCAAAAACTACTTTTGGAAATTATTTTAAAAATATTTTTGTAATTCCGTTAAAAAATTCAAAAATGACAATTTTCCCGGTGTATGCCGAAATTCCCGGTTTTTCCCGGTTTCCCGGTGACACGATGAAATTCCAAAGTTTTTCCCGGTATTCCCGGTTTGCTAGCAACCCTGCATTAACGACCAATAGACACCCAATTTTTAAGAAAATTTAACAACTGAAAACAAAGTTACTAACCGTCGAATTGCTCCCAAGCGTATATGCTGCAAGCATGACTAATTGAAAGATCACTGTTACTAGTGCATTCACTAACTCTCTAATAGATGCAACATGTGCTGGAGGAGAACCGTGTCTATGTGGCAAATTTGAAATAAAAAAAAACAACACTCAAGATCAGCCCCGTTTAAACCTTGCCCACTTAACATAGCCCTCGAAAAGGCCTACCTTAGATTCTTTTTTTCTCTCTCGTACCCTGCACTCTGAGGGTGTTGCTATTGAAAGTGTCTGAAGTTTTACGCACGACGAGACGCTGAGGTCCAAGGCTAAGAATGATGGTGTGGATAAACGACGACGTCTGGTGACACTGCACTGAGTTGGCGACTTGCTACATGCGAGACGGCGTGCCAAGTTCAACAATCAGTGCAATTAAGTCTTGTTTCCTAAGGAAGGGTTCCAGTTTAGGTGCTATTACGCAGTGAATATTAAATTATCTCGTTAGATTAGCGATGGAAATAGTTAAAAATCTTAAATAGTTAAACATTTGAAATTTGTTTATACATACTTCCCGCTTATTTAATTTCAAACATATAATTGCATATGGAAAATTATCCAAAAAATGTTCAAATTCCCCCCAATCCTTCAAATTACTTTAAAAAAACGGTAATAATAATTGAATATTTTTTTCTCATTTTTCTATTCAGTTGCTGTTTGTTTGCTCAACGGTTGCTGTGGAAGTATTTAGTCATAATGGGATAGAATCGGGATCTAGCTTAGAAATCACCAATACCGCCAAACCGATTATAGAAGATGAGTTACCTAGTTTACATCGACGGAAACGACGTGACATAGAAATACATCGAATAATCAAACGAAAACCTAAATTGCCCCCACGAGTTCGCAAACCAAGACCCCCACGGAGGCCACCAAAGCCGAAAATTAAATACGGACCTCCACACGTGAACTATCCGCCACTGACGCGATACAATCCACAGAATTTTGACGATTCCTATAGTGCCAGTTACGAAACAGTATTCGCCGATCATCATAATTCGTTTGCCGAACCTCCGGGAAGTTACAAGAATCCGATTCAGCCGTCGCCAACCTATGGATCACCGGCTTTCGCTTATGGCCAAGGTCAAGGTTACCATGGTTTCGCTAAGCCAAGTTTCGATAGTAACGAATACGAAGGGTTCAGTAAGCCATCATTCAGTTCTTCTAATCTGGACGCATATCCAGGTTTCTTAGATACTTCAGGGCCAGGGTACACGTCAGGTAAAGGGCCTTTTATAAATGGTAAGGTTAATTCATTCCTCTCATCGCCACCGTTTATTGAAACTGCAGGTACTAGCTTACATCCCCTTCAAGAAGTATCAGCTTATACACATCTAACAGAAGTGGAAGGCCCAAATCACCAGTTCTCGCTGGAGGGATACAAGAAAAATCCTTACAAAACTCCATTAACTTCCTACGAAGTCCCACTGACAAAGACTAAACTGAACCTATTCGAGCCAACAAAAGATTTCGAAACATCCTACAAAAAACCAGCTCACTCCTACACACCTAGCGGTACAGCTTCGATCCACCACAGCATACCACCCAGTTCTGCCGAAGAGGACGATGAAGACTACTACCCGAATCTTCCGCATCACTATGAACAGGAGCAATTCCACAACCCTTCGCTTCCGAAACCCAATAAAGCTTTGATCACCTCACTGAAACCCATTACAGACAATGATCCGTTTTCGACACACCCGTCGTACTACGACGGTGTTTCGGAATCGCAGAAGGTATCCGTAAAAACTCGGGGTCAACTAGATGATGAATCGGAAGACCCCTTTGCCATTCTAGAAGATATCTACGCACCCAAACGAAACAAGGCTCGACGAAAGAAAAAGCCAAAGCCAGTCATCACCCCTGTGGCGCACAATCTCGATACCGATGATCTGCGTGATGCGTTCGGTTCTAGTTCCGACTTCCATCAGATCGCCGTCGGAGCCGAGGACTTCCTCGAGTTCGAACCCCAAAAACCGATGAAACATTCGCGCCCACTCGGAGTCACGTTGCCCCGACCCGAAGACAAACAGCCGACCAATTTCGTACTGCTATCTTCACAAAACAAGGTAAACACGAGAAAAGCCCAAGTCCCCAACCACCAAACACCAAACACCCCAAACGCCAGTACACAATACCCTAAGCAATTGTCGTTTCTCTCAGAATCTGATTCCAAAGCTGTTGAAATCAACTTCTTCAAGTCGGTGGAGGTGGAACCGACGAAGCCGCCGGCGCCCAAGACTAGTGATTTGGATGGTGTGAACATTCTGTCGATCCACAAATCCAACTCCAAAAACTACCACAGCGGGGTGCCCAGTAGAGGTACCATGTCGTACGCCGGATTTCTGCCGACCAGGAGAAATGGGGCGTACTACCGGTCCAATCTAGACTACGAAATGCTGGATCGAGACGACGAAAACTACGACGAGATCGGGGACGTTGGCACTTTCGGTAGGAAAGTGCCCGGAAGCCGAACGAAGAAGGCACTGGCGACTGACGACGATGCCCGGGACACGCCCTCCAAGACACGCCAACAACACGGACGACGAGCCATTGCCGACACGAGTCTCGATAACACCAAGTAGTGGGGTAGGCCGAACTTTTGCGTTTAAAACTTTCATTCTAACTGTGCACCTCCTGTAGAACTTATGTGTTATTTATTTCTGTTTTCTAATAAAGACAGTATCTTTATTTTAGTGTGTTTGGTTTTGTGTTGAGAAACTTCTTCATTTAATCGTCTTCAACAGGGTAAACCAAATTTTAGTTCTAATAGACATAGGAGCACGAATAAGGCAGCAACACAAGGCCATGCAAACAGGGGAAAGGGGCTAAGGGTTTAGCCCCCTCCCCATGAAGATCTTTTGCAAGTGATTTTTTTAAATGATCCCAAAAGGTATTTAACACTAGAAAGACCGGAAAATTCAATAGACCTATTCGAACCGTGACCAGTCAAAATGACTGGTAAAGGGGAAATTTTTATAACACAAAATTTTTATCATTTTTCTTCTGATATTTTCAATAACTCATTCGAGAAGGTTTTTGTTATAAAATGGAAATATTTTTTCCCCATGGGTGCATGGAATCACCTCACTTTCGCATAATATACGATTGAGTGTCTGTCATAAATTGCATATTACGCAGAGTAATTTACCATGGGTGCACGGATTCACCGCAAATAATCTAAAAATATTTTTTTGGAGGCTAAAGGTAAAAAGTTACTGCTTCTGTAAATTAGAAAAAAAATGTGTTATATATAAGTGAAGAGATTAATCACCGTAATTTATGTTGTTGCTTTAATTTATCGGCCTTATCGACGAAAAGTGATGTCCTTTTTAGTAGGGACATCTTAAGGTTATGAAATTTTATAGATGGATAGAACGTTAGATGAAATGAAAGATGGTAAAAATGAGCGAGTGGAATCAATTTAGAAGCTTTATCATATATCAAATTTTTGTTCCGCAAAGGCCAACCACTATGAAGTGGTAGACACAGAGAGAGTTGCATCTACCACCACACATTAGTATGGCCAAGCGTGGTTCGCCCCACAACACAGTGATCAAAAATGCGAAAAACGTGATCGTTACTTATAACTTTTTTAGTTCACATTTAAGGTTATAACCTTAATAATTATTGGTGTCTTCGGAGAAGTTTGTCAGTAAAACCAGCTCCATAATGAAAAACTTTTTTTGTCTGATTCATCCCCCTACAAGTGAGATAAAATTTCTAACTTCTCTATTATAGGTTTTAGCTCTTTGGTTGTCTTCGAAAAACTTGTCAAAAATCAAATTTTCTACCAATTTTTTTAGATATCATGTTTCTAAAACAATTATTTTCCATGCTATAGTGTTCATAAGAAACTTAACCTCTAAAATTCAGTTTATTAATTATAACTTTTTTCAGTAAATTTTAAGTTGAATAATATGTTGCGCAAAGTTGTTTGTCTTATTTAAATACACCACTTTGTTGAACATTTTTAGGTTGTAAAATGTGATGCTGCAGAGTTATTTTGAAAAGATTACCGAAAGTAGTGCTTTTTCTCGTCTAATTTTACAAGTACCGGGAAACATCGGGCAGCCCGCTTTGGATGCAAACTGAAGTCAAAGATTTTGTCTACAAATTACAGGTACAACCGTCAGTATCCACTTGTATCCAAGTAACATCAATTTACTTTTCCATGTTTGCATTAAAAACAACGATTCCTATGAAAACATAGCGCCTTTTACTACGTGTGAGCTGATTTTACTGACAAACTTCTCCGAAGACACCAATAACTTTAAATGTGAACTAAAAAAGTTATAAGCAACGATCACGACTTTTGACCACTGTGCGAAGGGGAAAACTTGCAGTGCGAACGAACAAAAAGATTATATGTGATCGCTCAAATAAGCTCCCTTTAACTCAGAAACGCATCTATCGACGTGAAGCCTTGTCAATTTGTTACAGCCGGGGTTTGGTAGCCAAACGGCAGAATAGCTAGATTACTTAGGTATGCTACTCCGCTACTTGCATATGTTTTAGTAGGCCAACCAAAAAATAGTTATAGAAATTCCACAGAAATGTATGATTTTTTTTTTAAATATTAGTTTTATAGAAAAACTACTGATTTTAAAATTCTGCAAAAAATATAAAAATGTTCATCAAAGTATTTACAATGCATTAGGCTCTTGAGCGTATGGAAAACGTATTTTTAACGTAGATTGTTTATTGAGTTAAAAAAATTGCTTATTGCTAAATTCCTCATAAATGTTTTTTTTTTTAAATTTTGAAGTATCTAAAATAAAGAAGCATTCATTACAAGTAGTAACTAGTCATTTTTTTAGCATATTTTTACAACTACATTTGAAAAAATGCTTTCCGAAATTCGAATATTTTGCTGAAACACTGCTGAATCGCCAAAGAACTACTACTACTTTTGATTAGTGCGATCTTTCTTGTGTTGAAAAAAACTGTTAACAGGCATGTCAAAAAGTTGGCTCAGAATTCAGTACTAGATCACATCCTATATCACTCTTAGACTACGATTTGATTTTACGACAGTCGACGCTACATGCGTTCATATATTGAAACTAATTTTTAATTGTAAATTTCGAATTGCAATTCCACAAACCCTTTGTATCGAAAGTTAAATCTTGACACTCAAAAACACTACTTCCTCTTTGGAATGGGGTTTCTCTAAGAATTAAACAACTTAACAATTTCAGAATTTGAAACCAACCATTTTAACATCAAATTACATTCATCCAGGGCCGTAGGAAGAACCGACTCATGGGGGGGGTTTTGGTGACTAATTTTTACCTATGATTTTTTAACTAAAAACACACGAAATCAAAAAAAAAAATTAAAACAAATTATGTTTGTAACTATATGATTGTTCATTTTTAAGTACTCATTAATACTTTTCGTATGAAATTGTAACTTAACAGAAGACACGAATGCCATAAAGATGGTAAAGTGTCATTAATAAAACCTTAAAAAAAGTAACTTTAGAAAAGTGGTCCTTAGCCAGAAGGGTGAGTAAAATTTTTTTAATGAAACCTCTGGGAACAAAATTTGAAATTTGATTTCATCGATAGTTAAAATTTTTGAATTTGTTTGAAAGTCAGTTAGATCAAAGTTATTTGATTTGAGCATAAAATAAGTTCTTTTTAGGGTAGCCTTCAATTTCTTTTAAAAAACTCATTCTATACTCAAATCAAACAAGCCCAATCTTGTAAACTCTTTTGCAAATTCCAAGATTCTAACCTTTAATGTAAATATACAAAATTTTACAAAAAAAAAAAAAACAGTAAGAGATACAAATTTTCGAATCAAATTTGGTTGATACAAACTTGAACTAAATTTTTGAAATTTGAAATTTGACTTTAAAAAAGCTGCAATATTAGAAATGTTTAACAATTCTACGAAAAAATAAAAAAATTGTGCAGATTTTTTACGTAAAGATCAGGTACATGTTTCTTAAAAAGGCAATATTCATCATAAAAAATCCATTCCATGCTAAAAATCCTGTGGATAATTTTTTTAAATATAACTTGGGATATTTTGCATGAATCAAAACTAAGAAAATTAACTCAAATTTGTGATTTTCAGCTGAATTGTGTGTACAAACTTATTCTGATTAAAAACTTTGAAATCTGGAAATTGAACTGAGAAGCAAATTTTTAAGTTTATATTCTCTTGAATTTCTCAACAATTTTATGTCGATTGAAAAACTCATTCACAAGCTAAATCTTTTTCTGAATTCTTAACCTTAATTCAAAAATTGAATTTTGAATCTGTTTACTGAATATCTTTACGATTTCCGAAATATAAAAAAAAAACGATTTCCGAATCTTAATTCCAAATCTGAATTTCATGAGCCAAATCTTAGAACCCTCATTCATGATTCTATTATTTAAATTCTGTAGTGCTGGTTAAATCTAAATTCATTATTTCAATTATTTATTTTTATTTAATCTGTTCTGTGAATCTGATTTAAAATGTGAATTTCGAATGATGAATCAAAATCTGGTTTTCAATTTTGGATCGCCACTTACAGGCTTTAAATGTTTAAATTTTGTGTTCACTAGAATAAAGTTTAAGAACTTCGAATTTAAATATTAAACAAATTATTAAAATACTGAAAATGCATTTAATTTTCGAAAAACATGATTTAAATTTATTATGAAATTCAAAACGGAATTCGAACAAGGATTTCAAAGCAGCTTTGCATTCCTAATTTTTTATGATTATTCGAACTGAAAATCAAGAATCCTTAACTTGATACAAAATCAGAAATACGGAAATATGTAGAAATACAATTTTAGTTATAGGAACATAGAACCAGAACCTCCAAAATGGGTTTAATTTTAAATTTAATATTCAGAACTGAATTTCTATGAAAAGGTTGCCAAATTGCCCGGTTTTAAACGGATAGGCCCGGTTATTTAATGATAAATTTTGTAAAAGTTTGGTCCGACCCGGTTGCCCAGATTTCATTGGAAAAGCACAAATTTTGCCTGAGTTTGTTCTCATTCTCATTGTTCTCAAATCAAACTTAAGGATAAACAAATTGTGTTGTAATTTGTTTTTTATTTATGCGTCCAAATTTTTTATCGCAAGTTAAAAAAATTGTCATGAAAGGTTTTTTAAAGTTTTTTAATAGATTTTTGATGAGCAATTCCTAGGTTTTAACCAAAATCGACCGGTTTTACCAAATCGGTCGACATTTATGAAATCAAATACCCGGATTTTGCCAGGTTTTTACACAAAACAGTCCGGATTTGTCCGGCCCGGATACGTGCTGAAAAAAATCTGACAACCTCTATGAATAAGTGAGAAAATTTTGAAAAACTGTAGCAGAATTTTGAACTTGAAATGGGTTTTTGAAGTTTTGGTATTAGTTTTCAGTTCAGATAGTTACTCTTGAATATCTTTGCTCTATTATCATAATTTGATTATGAATTTAAAATTTTGAGTGTAGAGTAGAATAGCTCGCTTGCTTTTTTGGACCCTCATGGGGGGGGTTTAACCCCCAAAACCCCCCCCCCCGTTCCTACGGCCATGCATTCATCAATACTAATTTTACACATCAACAAGCTGGTAGCCAAGTAACAGATGCTCACCACTCACGATAGTCAACAGAATTAGCAAAAAATGAAAAACCTAGTATCCATTAGTTTATTACTTGGCACTTTGATAATAAAAAAATCTTTTAATTACAATTGTTATGGTTATACAAAATGCGCACCAGCTGACCAACGAAAACGGCCTCAGACTTATTGATTTCCGTACATAGTACCTTTTTCCAGCACCTCCTCCCACACAAGTACACCTGGAGATCACCGTACCAAACGCAATCACAGATCGACCACGTTTTGATTGACAGCCGGCACTTCTCGGACATCATCAACGTCAGATCCTGTCGAGGCGCCAACATCGAGTCAGACCACTATCTGGTGTTGGTGAAGATACGCCCAAAACTCTCCGTAGTGAACAACACACGAAACCGACGCCCGCCTCGGTTAAATATCGCACGACTGAAGCAACCTGAGGTCGCGGCAGACTACGCGCAATCGGTCGAAGCAGCGCTGCCGGCAGAGGGCGATCTTGACGAAGCCCCTCTCGAGGACTGTTGGGATACCATCAAGACAGCCATCAACAGTGCTGCGGAGAACGTCATCGGTTATGTGGAACGAACTCGACGGAACGACTGGTTCGACGAGGAGTGTAGGAGGGTGATGGACGAAGAGAATTCCGCGCGGGCGGCAGCTGTGCAAAGAGACACCCGTCGAAATGTGGAAAATCACCGACAGCGGAAGAGGCAGCGAGTCCGAATTTTCCAGGAGAAAAAGCACCGCCTGGAGGAGGAGGAGCTCGAGGAGTTGGAGCAGCTGCATCGTTCCCAAGAAACACGAAAGTTCTATCAGAAACTCAACGCATCCCGCAAAGGCTTCGTGCCGCAAGCCGAAATGTGCCGGGATAAGGACGGGGGCATCCTGACGGATGGATCGAGTCATATTTGTCGGATCGAACGCAGGTAGTCCATTTTAAAGGAAAAATCTCGACAGAAATACAGGTCACTTCTGGTGTTCCACAAGGATCTCGCTTGGGCCCCTTGTTATTTATAATAAAAATTTAGCATGTGGTTGCTCTGTTAACACTAGAAAGACCGGCAAATTGAATATACCTATTCGGACCGTGACCAGTCAAAATGACTGGTAAAGGGGAAATTTTTTCTATCAAAATATTTTTAAATTTTTTCTTTTGAAATTATTTTATTATTAATTCAACAACATTTTTGTTATAAAATTGAAATATTTTTTCACCATGGGTGCCCGGAATCACCTCAGTTTGGCATAGTTGACGAATGCGTGTATGTCATAAAATGAAAATGTCAAATAATTATCAAAAAATTGAAACACATTATCAATCTTATAATAAAAACATGTTAGATGGCTATGGTTATTGACCATGGGTGTACGGTTTCACTTCAGTTTTGTTTTAGTATATGTTTTCTAGCATCCATCGCTCTGAAGTTTTTCAACCCGATGCCTATAAATTATACCTGATATTGTAGGTTTTGAAGCATATTTTTTATATAGGTAGAGCAATTTACCATGGGTGCACGGATTCACCGCCATTCATCCAAAATCAATTTTTTTGCATGTTAAAGGTAAAGAATAAAGACTTTTAAAGATTCAAATGAAAATTTGTGTTATATACATGGTTTTCCACTATGGGTGCACGGATTCACCGCGTTTTAATCAAATATTGGACTTTTTGCAATTTTTTAAAAAGAATTATTACAAATCTTAACTAAACCAAAGTCGAAATCATGTCTTTCAGACATAATTATTTAAATAACGATTTTTATTTAAAGCCCCGTTTTTTCATTCCTGGAAAAGAAATATTTCAATTATATCTTGAAATAATAAATTTATTTATTTATTATTAAAAAACAGGTTTTTGCCATCGTATATTTATCTGATAAGATCTGATCAACATCCAAGAAATTGGAAAACGGTTATCATCAATCGAGTGAATTTTAGGAATTATATGCATCAAGTTATGTCGTGCGACGGAAAACAGTGGAAATAAAAATAATGAATCAACATGGTCAAATGTACACATTGATTTGTTTTTCCTTAAAAGTTTTTCGATTGACTAATGTTGCATTTCAAATACCTATCATATCTAACTCAAAAATATTCTGTGTTCTGAAGCAAGTTGAAAACTATTTATTTCTATATAATTAACAACGGCGAATTTACAGCCATTCCGTGCACCCATGTTGAAAAATCTTAGCGCCAATGTTGTCTATCAGATAGACTGGCGTGAGTCTAGTCTAGGTATGCCAAGTGTACTGGGTTCGATTCCCGGTATCGGCAAGAAAACTCTAGGGTTCAAACCCCGTAAGTTGCCGACAGGTAAGATGTGTTTCCTCTTATAATAAGAATGTTCAATCAGTTGCCAGCTTTATACACGGGTGCCGGAATACCTGTAAGGGAACTTGAATTGGAAATTTGTCGAACCTAATAATCTAAGAATGCATGTGAATTAGACTGCCCCAAATTTGTATGGGAAATTCAAAACCTGTGAAATGTTATGCGCTGCAGGTTAAAATTGATCCTAGGCCTAGTACAAGATCTCATGCCAAATTTGGGCCAGATCGGATCACGTTTAGGGGTCGCTCAACGAGCCTGAAGTTTGTATGGGATTTTAAGACATTTTGTTCGGGAGAAACATGAAAAACCAGTTTTTCATCAATAACTTTGGTTCCCGTCGGCAGATTACTTTCAAAAACGGGTTTTCTTAAAGCCTAAATTATGAAAAATATTTCATCCGAAGACTGCATTTCAATTAGAGTTAAGATAAGAAAGTTATAAGGCTTCAAAAATGGGTTAACTTTTTTAAGGATGGTATTCATCACTGTTAATGAGTCGAGGCGGTCGAACATATTGACGCCTCATTAACAGTGCTGAATACCACCGTTAAAAAAGGTAGCCCATTTTTGAAGCCTTATAACTTTCTTATTTTAACTTTTATCGAGATGCAGTCTTTGCATGAAATATTTGTCATAATTTAGGCTTTAAGAAAACCCGTTTTTGAAAGAAATCGGCCGACGGAAACCAAAGTTATTGATGAAAAACTGGTTTTTCTTGTTTCTCCCGAACAAAATGTCTCAAAATCCCATACAAACTTTAGGCTCGTTGAGCGACCCCTAAACGTGATCCGTTCTGGCCCAAATTTGGCATGAGATCTTGTACTAGGCTAAGGATCAATTTTAGCCTGCAGCGTATAACTTTTTCAAAAGTCGGGTCATTTGGGGCACTCTAATGTGAATACATACTTGAGCAGAAACTGCGGTGAATCCGTGCACCCATGGTGGATAACCAACGTATGAAGAATAATCAAATATAAAAAAAAATCATTTAAATTGTTCAGTTTCATAGAAATAAGGTCTTCAAATTTGAATGAATAAGTACACAATTCATAAATATTTTACTCATACTAGTTCAGTATAAAACATATTTATCACCTAAAATTACTCGATTACTCGAATGGACATGTATTAAAACTAACATAACTTTTACAAATCTTGATGAAATTTCGCCAAATTTTGACAGAAAGTTCAATTATAGTTGAGCAACAAAACAGACCAAAAAAATTGGGAGTCAAGTGCTTGAAGCGCCACACAGCGGCCAATCCAAGAACTTTTTCTTCAAATCTTCACGACTTCGCATTGAAAATCAATAATTTCATAACGAATGACACACTTCTGCCCACCATAAATCAACTAGGACTCATTGCCTTGAATGTAGCTTGCAAATGAAACCAAAAGCAAGCGAAAAAAAATTATCTTGTTTGAGTTATAGGGTTGTGAATTTTACCAGTCATTTTGACTGGTCACCGAGTGTCCATGGCGAAATTTTTCTCGCTTATTAAAAGAGCTAGAAAAATAAAAAATACACAGTTTTGTAGAGATTCAAAATTCATGAAAAGTCGTATTTTTTGCGAATTTTTAGAGCGTAGTGTTCAAAAGATATTCAACAAACAAAGTGTCCCACCAGTCATTTTGACTGGTGCGGTCTTTCTAGTGTTAAGTCTTCTATTGTGCGATATCGTTCGATCGATGGCTAGGTAGGTTTCTTATTTTCGTTTTGTGTGCAAGTTCCAACTGAATTGAGTTGTCGTCTACGGTCAACGGTCAGAAATCTTGGCCTAACTATTTTCGATTATTTGAACGATGTTTGTGTAATTGATTTTTTATAGCCGAGTTATTTTTTTATTATTAAGAAGTGAATTTGTTTTATGTAATGAATTTGCGGCTTTATCGGTGAGGGTTAAAGAGTTGAAATGAAAGACGGATAGAAGATCAGAAGAAAATTCTAAGGTGGTGAAAAGAGCGAAGAGCATTTGAAATAGAAGCTTGAAAGTTATTTATAATTTTTGTTGAGGATGTCAATTTAGTATTAAATAGCCTCATTTATGCCGACGATATGAAACTGTACATGGAGATACGTAACAGAATGGATTTACAGCGTTTTCAGAATGATATTGATATTTTTTTACATTTGGTGTGCAAAAAGTCAACCAGATCTTAATATTAAAAAGTGCAACATTATATCTTACTCTAGAAAACTGAGCCATGATGATTTTAATTTTACTTTAGGGCAGCATCAGATTGAAAGATGTAACAAAATCGAGGACCTAGGTGTAATACTGGACACCAAACTAACTTTCATTGAACATTTTAACACAATTATTAATAAAGCTTTCGGTGTTAGGGTTTATCAAAAGATTCTGTTATCACTTTAAGGACCCTTATACAATAAAAACACTTTTCATATCGTATGTAAGATCTATACTCGAATATTGTAGTGTAGTTTGGTGCCCGTATCAGCCAACTCATGTTACAAGAATAGAATCGGTTCAAAAACAATTTCTACTGCTTGCACTAAGAAAGCTGGGCTGGAGTTCCACTTCAATTCTTCCATCATATGTTAATCAATATTGAAACGCATGAAAAACGAAGAGAAGTTGCTATGATTTCCTTTGTTAACGATATCATCTCCCAACGTGTAAAATCAGAATCTTGTTAGAAAACTTGAACTTTTACACACCCTCACGCATACTAAGAACCAGAAACTTATTTCAAGCAGAGTGTCAACGAACCATGTACGCCAGCAACAAATCTGTAAACCAAATGATGAAAACTTATAATCAATATTGTATACATTTTGACATAACCATGTCCAGAGCTGCAATAAGAAAAGTGTTAAACAGAAGACATTTACAAAATAGTGGTTAAGACAATTTTTGTATGAGCAAATTGTAAACGTAGTCTACAACTGATTGACGAAATATAAATAAACTTAAAAATAAACGGACAATCGTGAGGTGATCAAAAGTTGGAAGCAGCACTTCGATGAACACCTGAACGGCGCACATGCAGGAGATTAAGACGATGGGGGAAGGTACATCGCCGGCGTAGCCAACGACGAAGAGGAGCCACTCCCAACGATGAGTGAAGTTAAGGAAGCCATTCGCCAGCTGAATAGAAACAAGTCGGCTGGGAAGGATGGCATCGCAGCTGAACTTATCAAAATGGGCCCGGACAGGTTGGCCGATTGCCTACACCGGTTGATAATCCGGATCTGGGACATAGAACAGCTACCGGAGGAGTGGAAGGAGGGGGTAATATGCCCCATCTACAAGAAGGGCGACAAATTGGACTGTGAGAACTACCGAGCGATCACTGTCCTCAATGCCGCCTACAAAGTGTTGTCCCGAATCCTACTCCGCCCCCTAACGCCACAAGCAAACAGATTCGTGGGAAGTCATTAGGCCGGCTTCATGGAGGGACGGTCTACGACGGACCAGATATTCACATTACGGCAAATCCTCCAAAAATGCCGGGAACACCAAGTCCCTACGCACCATCTGTTCATCGACTTCAAAGCCGCATACGACACGATCGACCATAAAGAGCTATGGAAAATCATGGACGAGAACGGCTTTTCCGGGAAGCTGATCAGACTGATCAAGGCGACGATGGATGGAACGCAGTGCTGTGTGCGGATTTCGGGTGAATTGTCGAGTTCATTCGAATCGCGCAGGGGGCTTCGACAAGGTGATGGTCTATCCTGCATGATGTTCAACGTGGCGCTATAAGGTGTTATTCGACGAGCGGTGGGCGAAATGCCGGGCACGATTTTCAACAGATCCAGTCAACTTATCTGCTTTGCCGATGACATCTATCGTAAACTGAAAAGCGAAGCAAGAAGGATTGGGTTGATTATTAATACGACCAAGACGAATTATATGCTGGCCTACGGATCCGAGACCGACCGAACCTGCTTGTCCAATAACAACAAGGTCACGATCGAGGGAGATAGTCGGAGACTTTGTCTATCTCGGCTCACTGGTGACCGCAGACAATGACACCAGCCGTGAGATCCGGCGGCGAATTATCAGCGGAACTGCGGTCGAGAAAACTTAGCCCTCGCACGACGTGTAACCTGTACATGACGCCCATTAGACCAGTTGTTCCCTACGGGCCCGAAACGTGGATATTGCTCGAGGAAGACCTGTGTACACTCGGAGTATTCGAACGACGAGTGTTAAGAACCATCTTTGGCGGCGTGCAGGAGGACGGAGTATGGAGGCGAAGGATGAACCACGAGCTCGCGCGACTCTAAGGTGAACCCAGTATCCAGAAGGTGGTGAATGCTGGCCGGATACGAGAATGCGTATGTTGCGAGAATGCCAGACGACTGTCCTGCAAAACAGGTGTTCGATACGGATCCGGTAGGAACGAGACGAGCAGGGGCGCAACGAGCGAGGTGGTTAGATCAAGTGAAGCATGATCTGGCGAATGTGGGAAGTCCGAAAAATTGGAGAACGGTTGCCATGGACCGAATGAATGTTAGGAATTATGTTCGTCAAGTTATGTCGTGAGACGGAATACTACGTAAAAAAATAATAACTCATGTAATCGTTTATTTTCACTTTCATTCAAATTTAAGACCACTATTGGAGTCTCTGAGACCCTTAGAACAATTTATAATATGAACTGGAACCAACACCTCCAAGTTGTGAATATTGTTCCTTTGCGAAATCAATCAAAATCTTATAGCGTTTCTAGAACCGTTTTGCCTTTATGTTTTATGTAAGTAACTATACACCCAAAAATCAGACTCTACTCTAATAATCACCATCCTTAAGGACGGAATTATCGGCAAATGAAACATATTATCCCATATCATATTCAATCACAAGACAAAGCAGGATGGAAACGATCAGCTAGCAAGGATATTGTCGAGTGATGCACCAAACGCTCTGTGAGTATGTAAATCGGCATTAAAATAACATTTCTTTGTTTTCAACCCCCGGCAAACAACCACCGGCTAAGATATCCGGCAGTGAACAGATGTGCGTGTGCGATCATATAATCTTTAGCGTCGTTGCGCAACCTAATGGTTTGAAATTGGGCTTGGAGTCGTCTGAAAGGCCAAGGAACAATTTCAGCCCACAAGATTTTTATTCTGGATTAAATCGCTTTTTTGGACCTAACTACAGATGCATCTGAACAAAGCCGATTTTCCCACTTATCATACACATCCTTCAGTCATTTATAGTAGATAAGTTCGAAAATATGAACACAAAAAGTGACTTACCTTTTTTTCGATGAACGAAGTCCACTGTTTTGTCGTGCAGTACATTTGGAAGTTTTGAAAGAAGATCGGCCCGGAAGACGTAGCGGGTAGATCGGGCGCGTTTGTAGTCAACCCAATAACTAGTCGGGATTTTTCAAGCAAAGCTTTCAGCACCGGAATCAAAAACGAATATTGTTCCGAGTTTCCGATCTCAATAGCACTGCTAATAGCTTGATTCAAACTGAACAACAAATAACCCACTTCACCCGGTTCCGGATTCACACGATTTTGCAAAAGGGCATGTAGCTTTGCCGTTGCCATTGCTACGATATCCGAATTAGGATTATGAGAACACTTTAAAAGTAGTCCCAAGCTAAGGTGGGACATTTCTGACCAATCGTCGGAACTGCTTTGTTGAAACACCATTAAAATATCCAACAGCGATAGAACCCCATCCAGTAACTTTGTTGAGCACTTTTTGGAATCATCTTCGTTCGGATCAAGAACCACTAGATCATAGGCCAACCGTAGTAGCTGCGCTGCATTCTGCTGGTGTGTCACCACCAACTGTGCATTTTCGCCCAAATCAATTAGAGCCGCTTGGACACCCATTTCAAGAATACGCAGACGTAAGTTCAAATGAGAGCAATACAGTTCATTATTCAACGCTATCAAGTTGATACATGCAATAACTTGACCACGTTCTTTCCACGAATCATTAGAATTTTCTACACCTCGCCACAGAATTGTGAATAAAATATTAGACACCAAATACACTAGATTTTCTTCCTCATTATCTTCAGAATATTTGAATCCTGTTTCTTCTCTTCCACTGGCCGCACTATCTAAATCATCCGCACTTCGGGTCGATTGGGTGTCGTCTCGCATCGAAGATACGGCTAGAGATTCATCCAACGATACGTTTTCATCACTGCTGCTGGAGAAAGAGGACGAAGTTTTCTTACGCCCAGAAACTTCATCGAAACTCATCGTTAGCGATTCGAGAGTATCTTGAATGTCAGAGGTTTTTTGGCGGATTGCCGAATAAACAGACGTTATCGATGACGTAATGTTGTCAACCACAGCTTCTTGGACACTATCGGCTAGCTCTTTGATTTCATTCTCGATAACCGAGGCAGCTTCGGTCATGAATGAATTTGCAGATTTCGGAGTTTCCTGTGCCTTCAATTCCATGGTTTCGTCGTCGAATACAATAAGGTCGCTTGGACCAACGGCTGCGCCAATCGATGATTCGCTTTCACGTTTAACAATTTCCTCAATATCAGTTAATATTTTGCCTTTTTCGATTTCCTTCTCTGACAGTGATCGATTTTCTATTGGTTTTTTAATCAGCAGTCGAGCGATTGATTCTTGCCACCCTACCTGTCGAGCGATCATCTGGGGCGCTTTAGGTTTAGTGAATGTAGCAGTCATCAGCCGTCTAGCAATTTCTAATTTTAGCGGTAGTGATGCTGAGTTCGCGTGGTAGATCAGACACAAAGCTCCGGCGTAACCCATTTCTGAATCCAAACAAAGATTCAAGTCCAGTAAACCGAGTATGACTTCCGGTTCAAGCTCAAACGGAAGCATGAACGAAAATAAGCCCGGATACAAACTGTTGCATTCGATGGCACTATCGTATAGCCTCAGTGCAGCTTTATGTTTGCTCGAAATACGTTTCGTATTTAGCATTCCGGATATAAATTTAAGCAAACGAGTGTGAACTTCGTTTCCGAAATGTCGATCCATGAACAGTGTGTACAAAGCTTCAGCCATGTTGGGTTCGTACATAAGCAGAAAAATCTGGTCTTTCACGTGTTTCCCCTCAATTAAGGTCGTCAGCATTTCAATAATCTCCACAACTACGGGCTCAACCTTGATCGTTGTCAAAAATGTTAAGATTGCTGAAATCTGAAAGATAAAAATTTAAAAAATGTGTTAAATGTAAACTAAACGATTCACGAAATTACCTCTTTAATATTCACTTCCTTTGAAATGTAGTATCGCAATATTCGCAGCAATGAATCACGAATCATCCGTGCGTCCTGCACCGGAATCGTACAAGTTCCAGCGAAGAATTCCTGTACCACATCAAGAATAAATTGGGCGCCGAAATGCTTACGAAAATATTTCCTATCATCCTTAATTATTGCACTAATATATTGAATATGGCCGATTATGATCTGGAACTGAGCGCGGGACCAGATGCGAAAATTAAAAACTAAATCTTTGTACAATACGTGAAGCAGTTCCATATTAGCCGATGGCATTTCGTTTTGGATTGATTCAACGAGCAGTTGCACCGACATCAATACGTTCACATCGAACAACGCTGGATTACATTTTTGCAAAAGTTGACTAATGATGGGTATTCCATCGTTTTTCAGAATATTTTCTTTGTTTAGATTATTACCATGAATGAAAGTTCTCATCAAGCAAATAAAACATGCTATGGGATTTTGGATAATTTTGGATTCTGTCAGTGAGTTGGGCTGAAGCATTTCCCAATCACCGAATCGTTCATCCCGCGTCGGCGAAGCTACCGGTGTAAGAGAAATAAGTTGATCGGATGTTGATATATCTGAATCCGGTATTTGACAGACAAAGTCTAGGATGGGAAGTAAAGACATCATGCCTCCTACACCGTTGATGGCATTTTGAATGGACAGCACATTTGAGGCATTCGCTGCAACGTGTCCATTATACTGGTTTCCAGGAGCTAGATCTAGGCACAACCCATCGAAACAAGCACTCGGAGAAAAACAGAAAATAAACTTCGATGCCATATCGAATGATTCGATCATATCCGTTGCCAGTACGTTGGCAATGCTGGGACCGGATTCGAAGAGATTTTTCAAATTGATGCTTGTGTCCGCAAGCAGAACACAACCCAGCTGCCCCTTCAAGCATATGGCTTCTCCAAATACCAGGTCCTGCATTCCGATGGGGTATGATTTAACGCTAGGGTCCAGGGAAGCCGGCGACTGCCTTGCTGGGAGGGTAAAGTAACTGGGCACTTGCGAAACTATACCGGGAAAGAAGGTTTTCTCCATCAGACTAGGGAATAGGCCCCCTCTCGGTTTTTCTTCCTTTTCCACGGGTGGTGGCGTCATTTCCGGTGATGGCGTAGCATTCATTCTGGCGCTGTTAGCTTGATGCGAAGTATGGGACGCTTTGCGGACGTTATTGTATGGAGCTCCAATGGCGCAGTAGTGGAACAGCTGCAAATGGAAGGGGAAATGTGGAAATCAAATTCATAATATGTAAATATGAAGCTTGAAAGATATCTAATGTTTGAATCTGAGAAAAAAAGGTTCGAGATCTAAATAACGCAAATTGGTATTAAAGATATGGTACACGGTCAGCCAAGTTCAGCGAGATTTCCTCGTTAAGGCTGAGCCTTTAAGATTGAAATTGAGTCGATGAAAGATCTTTGATAGAGATTTGTAGTGTAAAGTACTGTTTTTAGCAGATTACATGGTGGACTAATTTGAAACTCTTTTTAACAATGTGCCTATTATCAAAAATTATCCATTACCATATCCATATTATCCAATGTTTATATTATTTTTGCTATTATTTTAAAGTGTTGTGTGACGTCAATTTGAGCCGATTTTTTTAAAATATTTTATACCAAGAAATTTTGTAGGTAATGTTTTAAATCGTTCAAAATATTACCTCAAAATCTTTTTTGAATATAACAATACAAATCTTTAGAGAAAGTCTGTTTCACATAGAATCTGGTCGCATCGTTTCATTTACTGCAGCGCCCCTAGTTGTCACATCGCGAATCTATTGACAGTGTTTTGATCCGAATGGTTTGTTTACTTAGTGGTGAAAATTTCATCAAGATTGAAGCAGTCAGTCAAAAGTTATCGATGGGCATATAGTCATTGTCACTGGCCCAACAATCTGGAGCAGTCGCTCCAAGAAAGAAAGAAGAAGAAGAAGAAAAGTTATCGACGATGGAACGCGAAAGGCGAGAGAAAATTCTGCACACTCACTTAGAGAAACCGACGTGGTCAGGGGTAAAGATCGCGAAATTCCTGAAATATCCAAAATCGACTGTAAATTCGGTGCTGCAACGTTACCGGGAGACCCTTGCGGTGGATCGAGCAAAACAAACCAGGCGTAAAAGTGGAGCATATGACCGGAAGCTGCGAGCAAAGGTAATTCGATCAGTTCACAATAATCCTGGAATCTCCATTGCGAGCTGACCGGAATCCATAGGAAAGTCGGCGAGCCAGAGGAAGGTCGTCGTGCCATTGGTGAGGCGTCGGGCCAATAGGAGAGCATCGAGCCGGAACCAAACAAGGTCGTCGGACCGGAGCCACTGGAAGGTCGTCGGACCGGTGCCATGGAAGGTCGTAGGGCTGGGACCGCGAACGCAGTCGTCGGGCCAGAGCCATTGGTAGGTCGTCGAACCGGAAAGCCATGGGCCATTGGTAGGTCGTCGAACCGGAAAGCCATGGAAGGTTGGCGGGCCGGTATCATGGAACGTCGTCAAGTCAGGAACCAGGTGGTGGTCGTTGGACCAGGAGCCACTGGAGGACTTACGAGGGGGATACCACGGAAGGTCGTCGGACCGGAAAGCCAAGTGGAGGTCGTCGGACTGGAACCACTGGGAGGCGCAGGCCTCAGGAAAGGTGTCGAGGCGAAGGAGAAAGCTTCGAGACACAGGAAGAGCGCTGAGACCAGAGTCATGGAAGGTCGTCGGGCCAGAGCCATTGGGAGGTCGTCGTGCCAGATCCCGGTGGAGGTCGTCGAACTGGAGTCATGGAAGGTTATCGCGTTGCAACAGGGGCGAGAGCGTATTCCGGTGCGTGCATAGAAGAGTAGCATCTCCAACTTCAGAAGGAGCCGCCGGAGGCAGTTAAAAGACTGCGAATGTGTGTGTTGAGGAGGAGTGTTGAGATTTGTCCAATCGAAGCAATCGATGGGACAAATAACAACATACACATAATAAATAAACAATCAAATATGTAACCATAGAGATGGTTTTCCTATAAATAGGATGTTAGGATAGTCAAATAAAGTATTCCAGTTTCTACCACCAAGTAGTAAAGTCTCTCCTTTCCACTGCCCAAGTGCTGCACAACAGGTTATTTTGCGTAACCCTCTTGTTTATATACACGAAAAACTCTTAGCGTTGCAGCGTGTGTTGCTTTGATCGGCGAATGCCAACACCACCAAACTGTCCGGATTTTCGTCCCATCGAGAAATATTGGGCAATAGTTAGAAGCAAACTGAAGAAATGTGGCAGAACCATGAAAAAAACCCGCTCAAATGGAAAAGTGGTGGAACAAGATGGCGAATGAGGTTACCAGCAGTACTGTGCAGAAAATGATGGGTGGTATCACAAAAAAAAAAAATCGAAAATTCATCCGAAAAGCTGACAAATGACTTTTATGTATTTTTTCTTTTAAGTGCAATAAAAAACCTACAAAACGACATTTTTACTTTTGTTGTACGTTATTTCTTTGCGGAGAAATGATCTATTTTATCTGACCAGATTCTATGTGAAACCGACTTTAAGTATTTTAAGGACAAGTTAAGGTTTAATTAAGACGAAGGGTTGAAATTGAAGTAAGTACATTTTTTATCATGCTCACCTCTGCGAATGCCGGATACTTCATCGTGGAGCCAAGCTTCTGCACCGAGTCGACAAAAACGTTAATCTGATGGTAAGAGAACAGTCGTTTCGGCGGGATGACGCTAACCGTAATCGAATGCCACCGGCCATCAAGCAGATGTGTAGCGTGAGCCGTCGCCGTGAAGAATTCTTTCTTGGTAATCACGCTCACAACGAAATTTCCATTCTTTTGGATGAAGAACTCGTATCCCGTGCCACAGTTGGTGGTCAAGCTAAACAAATGTCGTCGGTAGTTTTGTAAATTTATTTCCTCATCGCTCATCGGTTCGAATTCTTTATCCAAGCGGATCCAGGAGTGGAACACAAATCCGTGCGCCGTGTCCCATTTCCTTATTTCCGGTATCGTTATTCCGTTGGTATTGTTCTGGATGTCAAGATATTCGTTAGGGATGGTGCCCAGCGAGAGACGATACTGGGAGACTCGCAAAATAGCATCGATCAGCTGTTTGCGATACTCAAACTTAGCCCCTATGCGTAGCAAACGTAACAAGCATTTGAATTCGGTCGGGTGGATGTTGTGCTTGGCCAGTTCTTCAATCAATTTCAACAGGCTGATGATACATTTGGCCGATAACTTGTTGTGGTCCTCGAAGCAATAATCCACTATGTGTTTTATCATGAGCTGCTCACAGATGGCATATTTGCTAAAAATTGAAAAAGGTTTTTATAAGATGAAATGGATTGAGTATTTTGAGGAGGTATTGTACCTCTGTAAATTGGCAGAGCATTTCTTGAGTAGAACATCGCTTAAGTAGTTTTGCTCCGGCTCAGCGATTGAAGGAATCCATTCGACCAGCTTTTTCACGATTAGTGCATTCAAACTGTACGCATCGCTACCATCGAATGCGAAGTACAGACAGTCACAGATAAGATCACGCGAAGGTCTGCCAAATTTCGTTAGTCCATCAAATAGAATGTTTATGTTGTTTGTATGCATCAAATTGTAGTGTATTTTCTCCGAACTACTACACAGCTTGTGCAGACTTCTGACCAGCGTTGATCCTAATAATTGATGATCGATATGCCAAGTCTACAGTTAAACGAACAAATGGTAAATTAATAGATTTGATTTTGAGATTAAAATTGTATACCTTCACTTGTTCTGGTATTTGTACCAGGTTCGGTAGAAATTTCGCCTCAAATATTGCATTGCACATCACCGGCTTGTTCACGTGTTCCGGCAGGAAGTTTTCGATCGTCCCAATGATTGCATTCAACGCTCCCACGTCCAGGTAGTTGTCATCGTTCAGCGACAGTTCGAAACTTTCCGTCGGAGACGTTGGTTGCTGAAAGTGTTGTGTTTCTTGCAGGGCTTGTATAGCTCCCATGTACAGTTGGAAAACAGTAAGTAAATCGATTTGACGCTGTAATTTTAAAATCGTAAAAAGTGAGATCTATATAAAAATCGGAAAATAAAAAAGGGAATCACCTGTTCGGGACTAGATTTCTGTAGTATGATTACCATCATCGAGAAACATTGCAGCACCAGCTGCCGCAGGTTGCCGTCACTTTCCCATTTCGAGATTATATCCATAATGACGGTTACTGTTGCAGGGCTTATGGCACGTAAACCATTGTGCTGATGTAGGAAAACATTTTAAGATTAGTGAAATAGACTAGATTAAAACAACAACATGCACAAGCACGAACACACTCCCGAAAACATAAAAAGCAAACACGTGACATTAGATACAAATAGTTCAATAAGCGATTTATTCTCATCGGTATCGAATATTGAACCATTAACTCAGTATTGGAATCAATACGATGGGCAAGCGACTCACCACATTAGCGTTTCCTTCACCGACTGAATTGTTTAGATAGTACGAATTAATGTTTTGTTTGGGTTCATCTACTAAAGCAACCTAGAGGATTAGACGGAACGTAAATAATATCCTAGATGAGTAAGATTACTGTCAGGCGACTGGCGATGATGAAATGATGTGATTAAAATAAGTTGTCCAGATATTAATGAAGAAAGTTATCTTATTGGTCGGTCAATAAGAAATATACGCAAAATATTAGCATACTACATATACATTTGTTATTTTATGATTTATTGAATGTGGACGAAACTAGCCATCGAAAATAAAATCTTTTTATTATTCCTGTTGTACTCTATAGAATGTAAGAAAAAAAGTGATTCTTGATTGTTTTTCAATGAATTCAAAATAACTGGTGAGGTAATTTAACTTTGACTAGCCTAACATCATTGAAATATGTAAAACAAGCAATATTGGACACATTGCTATGTCAAGTAAACGTTTGGTTACCTTAGATTGATAATATTTTCGACAAGTTTGAAGAAGAGTTGTGGAATGACACTAGAAAAGTATAAAATGGATTGAAATTTATAGTTTCTTCCAAAAATCTATTGTAAAAAGTTACACAATTTCAATACACTTACAGACTTTCAAATATAAACAATAAGTAAGTTCTATCAGGAGAGTTTAATCTAGACGATATTCAGAATGTAACAAATTGTATAAGATGCAAAGATCTCGGTATTTAAATTTGAATTGCCATTTACTTTACCCTGTTAAGTTTCAGACAAATTTAGGAACAAAGCAATGCTAAGACCCACCACCAAAATTACAACAGTAAACCAAATACTTCCAACATACCTGGGATCCGGAAATGACGGCTCCCAAAATGTGTATCAAATCTCGCCCCAGCTCCGGATGTTGGCCGGCTTTCTTGATCTGGAAGCTGTCGTACAGAAAGGGAACCAGTTCCGCATGCATCGGCGATATCTTGTAACCGAGCCGCCCGTAATCGGCTATTTCGCCGCGCAAAAAGTTCCTCCATGTCAGATACGGATCGTACAGCACCTCGACAAAGTTGCTGAAGCATCGAATAAATTGGGACTGAACCGCGGTCAGCGTTGATCCTTGGACCAGCTAAAAATAGACATTTTTTTTAAAAATAGGTTACAAAATTCAAATTTCAATATCATACCTTGTAAATAATACAATTAGAAATGGCAACACAACTCGGAATGTAACTCGATTTGATGATGGCGTTAATGTTCTCAAAATGACGACAAATTATTATCAAGCATTGCACGAGCAGTTGGATTTCGTTTATGGTTTCATTTTCCTGCTCATCCTGTGCGTTTTCCGTTCCAGCCTTAAAATAAAAATATCAAAGTTAAATCAGAAAAGCTTGCTTCCATACACAGTTCTATCTGCTTCATTTTCAAAGCTATCATTATTATAGTTTCATTACGCAACCATAACAAAGCGATAACGATAGCTATCCAGCTAGTCAGGTTTGTGTTTGGACGAAAGTGTCGCATCAAACGCCCACGCTTATTAGACGACATTGCTCCCATACCTTTTCAAACTTGTCCCTTGCAATGATGAGGAACTTTTCGATCGCTGGAAGCAATTCCTCCGGCAATCGATTCAAATGTGGACCCGAATCCGAAGAAATCGATGACCAAAGGGGAGCATTATCGAAGTCCAGCATAAGCTGCTTCTGCCAGATGCCGACGAACCCCTGGATAAACTGCCGGAAATAGATCTCTTCATTCTGAAAAAGAAAACAACCCATGAATCATTCCCCCAATCTCCATATCGAACAGCAATTGGTGTAACTGTAAACATTGGTGTAATTTGGAGAATCCATTCATGAACGAAAATTATGACACATCATAGCCTCGAAGGCGAAAAAAGCACCAACAAAAACAATAATTTCCAGCAGTGAAAAATTACCTTGGTGGTGTACTGCACCCATAGATTGTAGATGTCCTTCTTGGAATCCATAGCTGTGTTATCCGGAAACGCTTTTGGAACACAGATTTTACAACATTTTTCTAATTTTCACAGGATTTCACTCGAATTTTCACTGAAGTTTGAACCGCGCACCCACTCCTCGCGATATATGCACCCGAATGCAATGCACTGACACCTGAGTGAAGAGGAAGAGAAGACGGAAAACAAAAACGACGATGACGGAAGGCGTTCACTTTGTGTTGTTTTGATTCCTCTCTTCTTTTGCCAGGTTTTCGAATCAGGCCATCCACCTAGCAGTTAGAAGAAAATATGATCTGGTTTCTGGATAAAACAGTTAACCAATTATTCGATTATTGACTGAAAATTAAAAAAATCTGTACATTCAAAATTATTTAAATTATTCGATTTTCATCCAAATCTTTTGTAGCGATTCAACAATTCTCAGGAGACCATCAAACAATTCGAATTTTCATGATTTTTTGAAAGGATTCCCAATTAACCTTGAACCACCTTATCGTGCGAGCTTCGGTACAAGCAGGATGCAGCCAAATGTGTCTTGGATGAAGAAAATGCATCGAAAGAAAACTTATTATAGGTTTAAAAACTCGCCACCGTTGAATTTCTGGCGCTGACAGCGTATAAAATACAATTTTCATTTTAAAAATTTTAAATTGAAAAAAAAAAACAAAAAGAAACGTGTTTTTCTCAACAAATATGCGCGTAAATAGTGTGCGACCTGGATGAACACCTTCAAGGAGAGCCAAAACATGTTCATATTTGTTCATTTCAACAAACGACCGAGGTAAGGCAAGTTTTTATCCATAGTTTTTTTTTATATTCTCGTGGATTCCCCATATACTGCCGTTTCTCGTGAAACTGTCCCGTAGGCTAAACCACTGCTAAAACTATGGTCAGTGCTAAAAAATCCAGACCAACGGTTTTTTGGATCCGTTACGAGAACAATTTTGTGTCGATGGAAATTACTTTATTGATGTCTAGCAGAAAATCTATGCCGAAATACGAAATGTCTGTTTGGATAGTGTCAGAACGAGATATTTTTTTTAAAAGAATTTTTTAGGTTTCATAATTTGAAGTTTTGATGCTGAAGTCTTAAAAAAATGTAAATAACCCAAGAAAATATATGAGCTCGTATGGTAGGGCGTATGAGGCGTAGAAGGCTCAGCTATTAATAATCAATATTTTTTAATATTGACGTTTTAACAATGTTGTCATATATTCTTATTTTCCCGAATAACTAGAATCGCATGCAAATTATTCACTCTGTCAAAAATTTACATAAATCATTCTCTCACCATCTTTTTGTACGTTCTTGAATTATTTGTTTACACCAATCAGCAGACTTCTTTCTATGTCGACAAAGTTTACTTCATGAAATTTCAGCGTTCATGATAGACTGAAGGTTATCCCAAATTGAGAAATCAGAATCGGTCCAAAATTCGACCGTTGAAACTGTCAAAACCCAGACGAAGAAACAAAATAGTCCGTTTTTGGATAGAAACAGTTTCCATTTTCAAGCTATTCTTTGACCAGATGTCATAGGTGTTTTGTAAGAAAATGCTGAATATTTCCAAATATGTTGTATAAAAAAATTTAAAAAAAATAAAACTTGTAGGATAAAATTTATTTATTATATGCTTCGCAACATTATGTTGTGTGGTAAATTCACTTGAAGAATAGTCAAAGTGTTTTCGCTTTCATTTTCTTTGGATTCCTTGAAAAGCCGAAATATTTTATACGGTTGTAGAGTGATTGCACGGTTCCGGAATAGACAATTGAAATCAGTTCAACTATTTAAAACTGGATGCTATAATATAATGACAATTGAAAAAATCACTTATTTTATCACAATTAAATTTCAACTTCAAACAGATGATTTATGACTAGAATTTTTCCTGGAAGACTTCATCGTTTTGGATTCTCTTCTTTGATCTAGAAAAACAGTTTCGCAATAAAATAATAGTAACGAATTATATACCTGAAGCTCAAAAATATTTATTTTCAATCGATTTTTCCAAATAGGAAAAGTACGAAATCGTAGAGCGAAATTTGAGGTCGACGACATTTGTGTATGAAAACTCTAGGGCGATAAGAAAATCGCAATATGTATTTAAAAAAAAAAATTGGTTTAAATATCTGCCAATGGGCTTTTCGCCATAGTATTGGGCATCGTGCTCCATCTGAAATAAAAATATTAGTTTTTTCAACAAAATTCTTTATCTCTTCAAAAAGAAAAACGGTAAATATATGGTTTAACACGGAAATTTTTTTTATAGATTTATCAATTATATTACGCGTCTACAGGACCATAAATATGATTGTTTGGTTCTGATCCGAAAAAAACAATCAAACCAACAATCTGATCATACGTTGCCACAAATGGATAAATGGCTGATTTAGCGATCGCATCAGCTTCGAGAATCCAACAGGAATTTTTAGTCAATCATTTGTATGGCTGTTTTTACCGTAATGCTGATCCCCATGAATGTTGGAAATTGTAGATTTAAATATAAATAAAAATTAATTTAAGCAGTTAAATGCCAAGGAATATCTAAATAAGGTAGTGTCGAGAGCCATATTGGATTTTTTTTGTGACGTCACAAAAACGATTGTATCGAAAATTTATGTGAGGATGGTAGGAATTTCAAAGAAAAACACGTTTTAAAACGAAATCGAATTCCAATTCCATTTCTATTTTGTTGTAGGGCCTCTCTTTGATTATGTAATGGAGTTTTTTGGTCCTTTGAAGATTGCATCATGGTTTTTTCTTAATTTATTAATGAATGCAATGTCGCCTTGAAGCTAAAACGTACAAAAATGAAGAAAATATCAACTTCAAAAAGGTCTAGCTGGTAGATATTGAGTGTTTAACTGATTGTCATGATTTTAATCCAACCGGTTTACCATATACAATTCTGATGTAGAACAATTAACATTAATTCATGATTGTTAACTCAGTTTACTAAAATGCCAATAAAAGATTCTGTTTTTGTATAAACAATTGTGTTTTGAACACTTTATTGTAATGAGGAGCTTAAAATGCACTGACTTGAACATTTTCATGGAAGACTTGAAACTAATTTTAAAGTTTTGCACATTTCAGTGGTGAAAATCCACAATTTTTTAGAACTTCCATGATCTATTTTATAGAAAAAATATTTGAAAATGAAACTTTTTTTGTACCCATCTTGAAGAGCAAGAATCCTTCTACAATAGCATGTATTCAAAGTGGAAAATTTCCTGCAGATTCTTCGAATTATCATCGAAAAAGAAAATTTTCCTAGTAAATTAACAGATTTTTCGTGATTGTGACGTCTCAGTCTGTACCAATACTAGAGCAGGGCTGCCTTGGCACTACCTTCTTTAAATATTCCTTGGTTAAATGCATTGTTTTTCCTTTTTATTTTTAATAAGACGTATGGGTTTTTTTCTAAATTTAATCATATATCACTTTAGTGGCATATTTGTTAATGCAATTGATGCTGCTGCTCCGCCGTTTCCAGAAGAATTTTTTTGAGACTTGCGCGGAAAACGCCTCCCTGGCCCTGAAGCAAAATTTGAAAAAAAAAAAATGGTCAAAATCTAAGTCGTTTTTTTTTCAACCGAGAGAACATTATAAATTTTTGGGGGATTTTGTTTTTTCCCATTGCTTCGGCCTACCGGGATCAAAGTATGCGCGCTTAAATATAGATGTCCCAGCAGACGAACCTGAAACCACCTGAAACTGTAAACAATTGTTTTTAGAACAAATCAACGTACACAACAAATTGAACTTACATTTTCGCTTTCTGATGTGTGTCCCCCAAAAAATAACTTCCACCATCTTCTGTTTTTGTGACTTTCAAAAACTAACATTCAGAATCTTGAAGTTGACCTGAATAAAATAGCCAAATCCGCCATATGTTAGTTCATATTAGCGATGAGCAGATGAGAAATCCTCGATAGCCAAAACAACTTTACAGCAACGCTAGTTTATTCGTAGTAATCGATGTAGATTTAGCAATATTATGGGTTCAACCAGAAAAAAGTGATATGGAAGAGCCAACCATACAAATTTTTTATAACAACCTGTAGAGTTTTTTATCCGTGAAATGCTTCATCGCTGGAATATGGAGTCAAACATTTTTCGCGCGGGCAACGAAAAATAATGAGAAAAAACGAAAACAAATTCATAGTTTGACAGATCGATTGCTGGTTTTACAGAGTTTCAGAGGATCAAGTGCTTTAAAAATCAGCAAGACGGAAAATGTTTGCTGGTTTCCAGCAAAAATTTACATTGTTAGACTTTTCCAGCAATTTTTTTTTGCTGGAAATCGAGGCAAAAATTTACTGTGTATTTTTACTCGGTGTTTATATGGGATTTTTCGGAATCAACGCTGTTATTGATGTGCTTCTCGCAGTTAATGTGATATCAGCGCATAACAGGATGAAAAAATAGTCCTTTGTTGAGATTTGTCTATCGAAGCAATCGATGGGACAAATAACAACATACACATAATTAATGAACAAGTATTATATCTAACCAAGGAAATGGTTTAGTGTGATCAAAGATAGCGAAATTAGTTAATTTAAGTTTTCCTAGTTCTACTACCAACCAGAACAAATCTCTCCTTTTCACTGCCTAAGTGCTGCATCAACAGACAGGTTATATGGACCCAGCACTATTGGAAAGGAGGTGAAGCGAAATCAACAGAAGCAAGAAGTGCCAGCGCCGATGGAAGGACAACGAGCCGAAGCCCGGAAGGGCAACGAACCAGAAACCATTGGGAGGTCATCGAGGCAGGAACCAGAGCCACTACTGGAAGGTCGTCGGTGCAGAGCCAATATGGAGGTCGTTGAGCCGGGGCCACTGGAAGATCGACGAGCCGGAGACCGCGGAAGGTCGTAGTGCCCTTGGTGAGGCGTCGGGCCAAATTAAGAGTGTGGAGCCGGAACCAAGAAGGTCGTCGAACCGAAGCCACTGGAAGATCGTCGGACCGGTGCCAGTAAGGGAGTCGCGGCCAGATTCACTGGTAGGTGGTCGTACCGAAATCCATGGAAGGTTGGCGTCCGGTAACGTGGAACGTCGTCAAGTCAGGAACCAGGTGTTGGTCGTCGAACCAGGAGTCACTGGAGGATTTACGAGCGATGTACCACGGAAGAGGTATATGTCATGGGAGGTCGTTGGACTGGAAAGCCAAGTAAAGGTCTTCGAGCTGGACCATTTGAAGCGTCAGGCCTCAGGAAAGGCGTCGAGGTGGAAGGAAAGCTTCGAGCCGCAGGAAGATCGCCGAGGCCAAAGCCATGGAAGGTAGTCGGGCCAGAACCATTGGGAGATCGTCGGACCGGAAGCTACTGGAAGGTCGTCGTGCCAGATCTCGGTTGAGGTCCTCGAACTGGTGCCATGGAAGGTCATTAAGTTGCAACAGGGGCGAAAGCGTGTTCCGGTGCGTGCGTTGAAGAGGAGTAGCCCCATCTTCAGGAGGGGACGCCGGAGGCAGTTAAAAGATTGCGCATGTGTATGTTTAGAAGTAGTGTTGAGATTTGTCTAATCAAAGCAATCGATGGAACAAATAGCAACATACACATGATTATTAAACAAGTATTATATGTAACCATGAAAATGGTTTAGTATATGAAGGAGCGAAATTAGTTGATTAAAGTATTCCAAGTTCTACCAGCAAGTAGTACAGATCTCTCCTTTCCACTGCCCAACTTGGGATGAATAAACCCATTGGGCTTAAATTCCCGGATTACATGCTGAATGATGAAATAAGATAGAAATAGTTAAAAACAAGGTAATACAAGATAAATATAGATAAATCAAGCCAAAACTAGATCAAATTATAGATAAATCAAAATAAAAAGATGAAACTAAATTAAACAAAACAACAAAGTAAGACAAGATAGAACATAACAAATTGAAACGAGATAGAAAAAAACACAAGACAAAATAAGTTTAAACAAAAGAAAACAAGGTTAATCAAAATGAATAATGATGAAACTAGAATAAAAGAAGATGATGTAAGACAAAACAAGGTGGAACAAGATAGAAAAAAATCAAACACGACACAGCAAAGTAAGAGCAGGTGAAACAAGACAATTCACAGCAAAATATGATAAAATTAGATAAAACTAAATAAAGAGAATAAAATCAGGTAAATCTGAAGAAAACTTAAAAAACAAAATTAGACAAGACAAAGCTGATTGAAACAATATGAAACATGAACGTAGATTCAATTAACATGAAATTACATTTAATAACGTAAGGATTTAGAAGCCTGAATTTTTAGCTTAAATTATTACAGGGGATAAAACCTGAGAAACCATGGATTATGTATGTGTGTAAGGATTAAGGAGATAATTACACGGAAAATAAAAAAAAAGGGAAAAAATTTACCGAAAGGCAAAGGTGTTTTTTCCACCCATCTTACTTACCTTTTTTCATTCACCTTGCAAAAAGGTGAATTTTACCTTTAATAGAAAGTAACGTAATACGAATAGCCCGGATTTTCACTTCTTCGCAATGAATCAAAGTTAAGTTCAATCAAACGACTATCTCCTGGGACATTCAGACAGCAAAACCTTTTGTTCTGGAGGAATCCAACTGAGCAATTTAAAATTTTTAGAGAATAGATTAGATGAAAAATTAAAAAAAAAAACATGCGGAAAAAATCGCTTTGCCTACCGGTAGGACCTGAACCCACATTTTGCGCATTTCCGGGGGCCGTGTATTAACATTTGACTACAGAAATGTCGCACTAACGCATCTTCTGTAGTAGAATGTTAATACATGGGCCCCGGAGAGGCGTAAGATGTGGGTTTAAGTCCTATCGGTCCCACTGGACATGGCGCATTCCGTATCCAAATGTGAATTCTGTAACTGGAAAATTACTTAGCATTTTTAATCGATAACGGGAAACTGCATGTTGAGCTGCAGATATGCATTTCTTTTTGAAATTGTTGCTACTGGAGTTGATTTGAATACAGATATGATTTTTTCATTTCTTTTGTTTGTCAGTCATATGGCGGATAAAGGTGGCTCCAGAGAGCAACACAATCACCTTCGCGGCTTTGGATTTCTTTCAATATTCCATATGCATTGAACAGCCAAACAACCAACTCGTTAAAGCTTTCACATTTTATTAATTAATCGTAATAGATTTTATCATTTGTCTATACTTTCCTTTTTGATAAACCTTAAATTAGTAGCAATGACAAGGCAATACATACTTTGAAAATATACAATTCTGAGAATCTGTTCAATTTTCCATCATATGTTTTTTTTTTAATTTTCTTCTTTTAGCATCTGTATGTGAATGGGTTTGTTTTGTTTTTGTTCAATTAAATTGCAATAACAAGTCGTGGCTTCTTTGCAGTTGTAGGGCGTTTCTTAGCGCTTCGCTTCCCGGGAAATAATGGTAGCAACTTTAGATCAGATTTCCAATAAATTTCGTTTCTAGATAAATCATTCGTTCCATATATCGAGCCTGCCGGTTTCCGTTCTTCTGTTTTGGATCTTCTCTGGGGTGGAGTCTGCAGTTGCTTTGTAGCTATTGTATATAGTTTTTTTTCTCGTGATTTTTTTTTGTAATTCATGTTTTGTGGTTGTAAACTATTTACATGTCCAATGCGCTCTTTCAAACTAGCCTCTGGTAAACTTTGAAAACAAAAACCGTTGGATTTTAATCAATGAATTAATCGGTGCATCCACGCCTAACGCCTCATCTATGGCAAGATCTAGCCCTTCGTTTAATTTTGTCCTTTTTCTGCTGTTGCGATTTTTGTTCTGTGTATTCCAAGATTAAAAGTAATTTATTTACGCCGCAATTCTCTGATTGTGTATGTGGATTTATGCGGATTCAAAGGTAACTTATCCTTAAAATCATCAATCACATGACTTTAAGCTAGTATATTCTTGCTGCTTTTGTAAATTTTAGCTTTACATTTTCTTATGTTGTTAATTTTTTTTATCAGCCAAGCTAGTTTAGTTTTGAATTTTATCTCCTACTCTAGTCATAGTTTTTTTTCTGATTCATAATGCTTGTTTAAGATTTTTCGAATGTTTTTTTTTTGTTTGTTTTAATGTATATGTTAAAAAAGGAATTGCACACATTGAAAAATGGTAATGGTAGCGTTCAGACATAGTACTCAACATGTTCATTGTTTTTTTTTATTAAGATAGAACGTTTAAAGTAAGCAACGTTTGTTTGTTTAGTTGGTTGTTTTTTTTTCTTCTTGTGAGTGTGAGTGGATAATATAATTATTATTATGACGGGGGTTCCGAAACTCGTGTGTCTCCCCCACAAAACGGTCCGTTTTCCTAAGTAGTCTTCACAGTCGATCAGGTGCAGCATGTAGTATTAGGTATAACAACGAAAACTCAAAAATCGATTCGAAAGGCTAGAGACACCGGAAAATGTATTTGGTTTCTTTCCCCGTCGTCGTGCAGGTCGAGTTTTTGGTTCCCGCTCAGTATTTCTGTTTGTTTGTTTGATTGTTTCCTTCATTCTTCGGTTGGTGCTCACGCTTTCCCATTTCCATTTTTGGTACCCTCGACAATTGATGGGATAGTGACAGAATTTCGTTGTATTGCGGATTTATTGCTTAGAGTTTGCCATGCAATGCGGATATAACAAAGGGACATTCAGAGACTGGTAAGTGGAGCGTTTAGGTTTTAAATTGGGTCCGGGGTTGAATAGTTAAGAGTTGGAATTTCAGCCCGGTTATTTCGGATGAACAGCAAAGTGGGGACAAGACAATCAAGTTAAATTCGAAGTTTCTGTACAAAATTCAGCTCACAAGCAGTGAAGAATTTAAACAAAACTACCAGGTACCTACATCTTATTTTTGCTAAATGCAGCTCGACGAGTTACACAAAACAGACCGTATTTTAATCTAAAACTGGATTGTCAACTGAAGTATAGCTGAAGAAATTATCATAGTCTGCTGGCTTCTGTGTGCTCTCATGCCAACCCTAAATGCTATTGAACAAACTCAAGGTTATCAAGCATCAAGTTAGACGATAATTCATTATCGACAGATTGGATTCTTTGTTTGTTAACACCAAAAGGATACAGATTTCAAAATTTGCCGAAACAACAAGTACGTTGAAGAAACAGATTAAAGAATCACTGATATTACCAATAAACCATCGTTTAGAGAATAATATAAGTTTTATAAGGTTTGTTCTAAAGGGTGATACGGTCAAAATTTGGTCAATATCAACTTGACATATTTCTTTCAATTTTGCATTTAAAAAAACCTGAACATCCCTCATTTTGAAGGTGTGTGTGTAGAATGTTGCTCCTTTTTTGATTTTGGAATTCACTCTTCAGTTGTCAAAATGCCGTCCAAGGAAGAAGAGCAGCGTATCAAAATTTTGCTCGCGCATCGCGAAAATCCGAACTACTCGCACGCAAAGCTGGCAAAATCGCTAAAAGTTGCCAAATCAACCGTTACAAATGTAATTAAAGTGTTTGGGGAACGTTTGTCGACAGCCAGGAAGTCTGCATCGGAGGGAAATCGAAAACCGGAAGCCGCTGAGACGACAAAGAGAGTTTCCGGTAGTTTCAAGCGAAACCCTAACCTCTCTCCGAGATGCCGCAAATAAGCTGCGTGTATCGTCTACAACCGTGCATCGAGCCAAAATACGAGCTGGACTATCGACTTACAAGAAGGTAGTGACTCCAAATCGCGATGATAAACAAAATACGACGGCCAAAGCGCGATCCCGGAGGCTGTACACGACGATGCTGACGAATTTTAATTGCGTGGTAATGGACGACGAAACCTACGTCAAAGCCGACTACAAGCAGCTTCCGGGACAGGAGTTTTATACGGCATAAGGAAGGGGAGAGGTAGCAGATATTTTCATGCACATGAAACTGTCAAAGTTCGCGAAGAAATATCTGGTTTGGCAAGCCATATGTACCTGTGGCTTGAAAAGCAGCATTTTCATAGCTTCCGGGACTGTCAACCAAGACGTAAAAGAGTGTTGAATAAACGTCTGCTGCCTTTCCTGAAGAAACACGGTTGTTCCGTACTGTTTTTGCCGGATTTGGCATCTTGCCATTACGGTAAAAAGGCCATGGAGTGGTACGCCGCCAACAACGTGCAGGTGGTTCCCAAGGACAAGAACCCTCCCAACATGCCAGAACTCCGCCCAATTGAGAAATACTGGGCTATTGTCAAGCGGAACCTAAAGAGGACCAAAAAACTGCTGAGGACGAGCAGCAGTTCAAGGCAAACTGGCTTTCTGCGGCGAAGAAGGTGGACAAGGTGGCTGTACAAAATCTGATGGAAGGGGTTAAACATTAGGCCCGGAATTCGGATTTGGAAAAGCAGAAGCCTAACTGAATATTTTTCGTGAATTTTATACTAATTAAACTTGAAAAAGAAATTTAATTTGATTTTTTAAATAAACGATTTCACCGATTTACACGCGTTTTCCCTTGACCAAATTTTGATCGTATCACCCTTTACCACTGACCACACTGACATGACACTTAGAACAAAACTTCAACCATTTTCTGTCTAATTTTTTGTTGTCAGATTTTGCAGGTTCGCAATACCGACGGCAGGTGGCGAACCTGAAAAATTTGACAAAAAATGCCCTGTAGGAAAAATGGTCCTGTTTAGCCCGATTTTATCGTAGAAATTGTGTGTTTTATTTTTAAAGTTGGGTGGCATTTCCTAACTGGGATAGCATTTCTTCAAATCGATAGATGCGCACTCTGGAATCGACATTGCGTACTGTTGGAAATTATCCAGAAAACGAAATCGAGTGTCCAGTCAGTATGGTCAGTGGTTCTACTTAATATTTCCTTTTATGTACTGCAGCGCCTCTAGTTGTCGTACTGAGAAACTAATGACAGCGTTTGGAGCTGAACAACCCCTTCAGGATTGAAAAGAAAAACACCTTTTTGTGTGTAAAAGCATGGGGAGTGCGTTTCAGTTTCATACGCGAAATTTTCCGTTTTCACCAGTGGTGCGTGTTCGTTTCCGGCCAAAAATCGAGACAATAGATCTCTTAAGTTCCGGGTGTAGATTCCGGTGCCGGTGGGTGGGCCGGGTTCTTGCCATCTTCTTGTTCGTTGGTGGAGTGCCAGTGAAAGTAATAAAAAGAGGAACCCGTTAGCAGCAGCAATACTGCCTTGCCAAGTTTCGCCGTAGCAGCGATTGATGTATTTTGGGTGCTCCGGCAAAACCGTGTACCGCGCGAGCAACGTTGCTTGTTCGCTTAGAAGTCTCGGTCGTTGATGTGAGCTGAATCGCGGAAGATCGCCGTATGTTATTCTAGCATTTGGAGAGATACGGGAGGGCATTCATTGGCCACAAGGGGCATCAAAAGAAAGTGATCAAAAAGAAAAACATCCAGAAATTTTTTTTAAGAAAAATAAGTTAAAAAGAAAGCGAGAAAGAAGATGAGAAAGTTAAAGAAGATAAGAAAGGGAATGAAGTCGAAGAAGATAAGAAAGGGAATGAAGTCGAAGAAGAGAAAAGAGTTGAGGTGAAGAACCAAATATGACGAGACCAGCCTGCGCTGGAGATCAATGGTCAGAAGCCAGAGGCTAGGCACAAAACAAGCGATAAGCGCAACTCAGCCGGCCAAAAAGAGCTCAGCTAGCGCTAACACATTGAACCCAGCCAAAACATCATCTGGAGCAATCCCCAAACAAGCACAGAGTGACAATCCCCCTGTGATTCCCCAGAACAATCCCACAGACGGACGCAAAGAAATGAACTCCGTGACGGTGATTTTGGAACAATTCGATTACGCTGGACAAACCGCCAAACATCCCCTAGAGATGGAAATTCAAAAGTTTTTCGGAAGCAAAAACAATTGGTCGTTATCGATTCAAGCTCGAGTTGGACTCTCCAGGAGCTATCTCCGAACTAAAAAAACAAAGCTTTCGGAGCATTATATCAGAATTTACTCCTCCAATATTTTGCGGGATACAATTGCTTTTTTCAGGGGTATTCAAACGGAATACTTCGACAACGAACTTTTCGAAATCATGAAACGCAAGCAATAAATTTGCTGCCTACTGCAAACGTAAAGGTCATCGTATAAGAAGAAAAGGTACCCAATAAAGTCAAGCAATACGACTGTTACTTTTGGGCCAAAATATATGTATATACGGTCAAGCAATGCATCAAGTCCTGGCGTTTTGGGCACAAAACTATTTTTTGTTCAGGAGTCCAAAGATGCTCGATATGTGCCAGGGTAAACACAAGAGAAAACTGCACCAAACCTCCCTTCTGTTCCAAATGCAAGGGAAAACACAAACGCCCAAGAACCCTCTTGTCCGGATCACCGACGTAGATTAATGATCACCAGCGCAATTAGGAACAATGGAATATCGTATAAAGAAGAAGCCACACAATTCCCAATCCTGAGCAACCGCTTCGAAGGATTGGCAATAGAAAACGAAGAGGAGTTCCCTTTGTTGGAGGGGAACGAAAAAGCCACACAAGGATCTCCAAGAACATGAATCGAGAGACACTGCTCTAGCTGCTCCCCGAGCAGAGGGGCAGAATTCAGGAGGAAACCTTTTTTCTTTAACACCAACTTCGTAGAGCGAGTAGTCTCTTCAATAAGAAGAGCACTCATCAGAAGCCTGTGGGAAAGGATCGGGTTGAGACCACTAATAGCTTTAAAGGACCAGTTCATCCTGAAGCTGAATGCTCTTGATAAAAACACAGATGTGGACCAGATAGTCCTGTTCACATACGGGAGACTAAACGACATAATCAACAGCGAAGCAACAAGTCAACACTATGAGCCATCCAGAATAATTAATGGCATCCAAAATGCTTAACAACATTTCAATTTTTCAACTTGATGTTCAATCAGTCCGACCGAGCGTCAAACGATAAGAACTTTCAAAATTAATAACAACATCTGACTCTAAAATCTGCTTGTTGCTATAAATCTGGCTGCTTGAAGTGGAAAGTTTCCAACTTAGAGGATTCAATCTGACCTCCAAGAAAAGTATAAACGGGTAAGGAGGAGTAGGCATCCTTATCGCCAAAGAGTTTACACATCAGCAAGTCGAGATTCCGGACTTCTCCTTTTTAGAGCCAGCCGCAGTCGAAATTACCAAGGGCGCAGAATCAATAACAATAATAACCGCCTATCTTCCTTCAGATAAAAGAGATTGGACTCTCAAGCATCAGTCAGCAGAAGAAAAACGCCGTGGAAGATCTTAAATAATTCTTCCATTGTATGGACAGGATCTCTTGGGCAAATAATCATAAGAGGGGATCTCAATGCGCACCACAAGGCAAACTACTAAAAAGCTGATCGAAGATGTCAGATTCATCCTTCTCAACGACGGGTTTCCCACAATAATTAACTCACTAGAAAATCGCCAATCCACAATTGATATCTCCTTGGTCACTCCGAGAGTAGCACTTAAAGTCACCTGGAAAGTGCTGAAGGAAGACTTCGAGAGCCTACACGCAGCAATATAGCTCAAAAGGAAAAGAGCAGCCTTCAAGAAGGAGTTCAGAAAGAAGAATCGTACATACATTGCCTAGCTTGTCAGCAAAACAGACAAAAATACCCCAGTGAAACATGTTTGGAACATCGTCAAGGGTATCGATATATCGATATCATGAGGACGTGACTCTGCAAAAAAAAAGTCTCGGCGCAGGAGGGAACCGATTTCGTGAACCACTACTTTAGGGACGAAAGAAGGCGAATAGTTTCCCGACCACAACCCCGGACAAGTCACTTGAGGAATTCAAGTCTCGGGAACTGCTAGACGGAACTGCCCTTAAAAACCCACTCCGACCCAGGGGAAGACAAGATGTCTTATGCAATACTTAAAGGTCTCAATCTGGACACGCAATTGAAAGTCTGTAAGATGCTAACGGGTGGCAACTAAAATTTTGGATTTTTTTCGAGGCCCTAATACTTGATAAACGAGCTCAGAGAAAAATGAGAGTATGTATGTGTTAGCTTTTCTTCTCCTCTTTTCGCCAGTATTTTTTGTTTTGTTTATTTTTGTGTTTTGCTCAAAATGCCGTCGAAAGAAGATTATTTTACGAACGTGTTGTACAGTTCTACGAGCTGCACAAAAACTTGGCAAAAAGTGTACAGTACAACATTTTTAAAGTGAAAATGTGGCGGCTACCACTGTTTACACACATCCTAAAATTCCCAACAACTACTCGCAAAAGGTAGTGGCAGATCAGCGAGAATTATGAACGCAAAGGACTTCGTTCTCTTTCTCGTGCCTTCATCAACAAGGATTTACTGAGCCAACGGGATGCCGCCAAAAAGTTCAATTGTTCTCACCAGTACATTGGCAAGAATACACTGAGAATCAGATTTAGACTCTTAAATCCCAATGCCGCTGGATGATAAAAAATTATACCGGAAAATGTTTTGTTTTCGACAACGTAAGTCAATTTCCTCTTTCGAAGACGCACATCCCCGGAAACTACTAAATCTTCAAACATTGAATACAAGTTCAAACATAAGTTTGAACAATGAGTGATGCTGTACATCGCCATTTCAGAGAGAGGTATTTCTAAGCCATGGTTCAAGCCATCTAATTTGGCTATCAAACAAGATGTGTACCAGAATGAATATTTGAAGAAAATTTCGATGCCGTTTCTACAAAAATATCATGCAGATGAACAATACGTGTTTTGGCCGGATAATGCGTCATCGCATTATGAAAAAAAACACACACACACACAATCCTTCCTGAATACACATTCGATCCCATTTTTTTACCCTAGAACCACAATTGATTGGTAGCATCAAGAGATGTATTCACAAAGTTGACATGAAGGCCGTACAACGCTTATATTCCGACATCAACCAGAAGCTTCGCCGAACAGCCAATTATGGACCGTTTTCAACTGTTCACTAATTTTTCCAACAATCGACAATGTACCTTTAATTCTTTAAATCAAATTTCCTTCAAGTACACTTGACTTTTTTCACAGCTTAGAAGAGAAATTCCAAATTTTCAGTTGCTAGAGTCTTTGCCTCTCGTTAGATTTCCCCGCGCTGGAGGATCACAGATATCAAACCTATTCCAACTTGAAGCTACTCAACTCGGTCATCAAGGACAGACTAGCGAACATCTGTCAAGTTAAAAATATCTTGCCAGCAAACTAATTCGGTTTATGAATTTTTGCTCTGCCCGGTCCTGCGTGAACTTCTTAGTGAACACGATATTTAATAAAAAATTACCTCATAGGCAAACGCCAGTATTGTTTCAGAAAGAGATGCAGCACTCTAACTGCAACCACCGAACTTTTGGAGGACTGGTACGATGATCTGGATAACCGTAGATATTCTGGTGCCTTATTCTTGGACCTGAGGAAACCATTTGATACCATTGATCATGCCTTGCAGTTACAGAAATTGGAATGGTATGAATTACGTGGACAACTCATTCGGCTAATCGAAAGCTACTTTACAGCTCGCGAACAATTTGTGGCCCTGTGGCCGCACCACAGGGAAGCAACTTGGGCCCGCTGTTGTATTTGGTATTCATCAACGATCTCCCCCTGTTGAATCTGCGCGGCAAAGTTCGAGTCTTTGCCGACGACACCTTGATATCGTACCTTGATATAATACCAATCCTCTCCAGATTGTGGAATGGCATGGAAACGATTTGGTAATCCTTCAGCAATACTTCGACTATAATCTTCTCTCGTTAAATTTGTTGAAAACTCCGTACATGCTGTTCAATTTCGGTCGTCGCTCAATACCTCAGCTGCCAATAACCCGTATAGGCAAAACTCTAATTGAACGAGTGAACGAGTTTAAATATCTAGGACTACTTTTGGACGATACCTTAAGCTGGACAGCCCATATAGAGCAACTTAAACGAACACTCACTCCAGTCGTTGGTGCCATATGGAAAATTTCTGCGTTCATTCCAAATCACTGGCTGAAAGTTGTATATTTTGCGCTGTTTCACTCGAGGTTGCAATATCTGGTGTTACTATGGGGTAAAGCCTGTAAAATCCGCCTAAGGGAGTTACAGGCCGTGCGAATAGAGCGCTAAAGGCTGTCTTTTGGTTGCCGTATTTGTATCCTTCCGAACTTTTATATAGTATGGACGAGCGTAATGGAGATTGATCCGACATACGCTGCTAAAAATTGTAGACGAGATCTGCAGCGGAATCGAAAAAGAGGCAGACTCAGAAGCTCGTGGTAGCGTAGCCTAGCTGCCGAAGTCCGAACTGTCGACGAGAACCTTGATTGGAACCAAACGAAGACGCTGGCTCCAGATCGTCAACAGTGGAAGTCTTCTACCATGGCCTTATGCACCGAAGGATAGGCGCGGGATCATTAAGTTAGTTAAGACTGTTACTTATTTGGAACCAAAGTTTGAGATCAGAGTTGTGCTTTGGTCTTTTTTTTTGGATTTTCTTCACCAAAAAGACTATTCTTTTGGAGAAATGCTTGCACTTACTACGATAGTAAAATAATTTAATGTATGCACGCCCGATCTCTATAACCTTAGAGAAAAAAACTTCCTTTTTTCCGGTATTTGAAGGCGAAAGCGCTTATCCCACCAATCAATACCTGGTTTACTCAACATTCATCGAGGTGTTATACCGTTAGTTCGGACTCTTAAGACGCTCCATCAGTGTCATCAAGCTTGTCCTTAAGGATTTTGTACTACCCTATCGAACTTTCGCCGTAGGCTACCACTAAAATATGCTGCCATCTTGGCCTATTTTGAAATTTGCACATTCGGGACCCCATTACTTCAGGTAGAACAAACTTCAAAAAGAGTAGTTTAACCGAAGGGCTGGGGAAAAAGCTGCAACTCACCTGACCACATGAAATCAACTTCGTGCTCGGGATACACAAAACTCGAGGTCTATCCAGATTAAGGTTGCCTCTGCAAATGCTGCTTCAAGACTTCGATTTTAGCATCCATCTGACAGGATTGATTCTTATGAGATGAATTTGAATTTTGTTCTTCCTTTGACTATTTCATGTATTGATTGGATTTTTTGTAATTTTGCATGCAGTGATAACGAACTATCCATGTCGATGTAGCACAAAACTATGTTACCTTTCATTCTTGTGTACCTTAGCGATCCTGTCTTTTGTCAACCGGGTAATAAAATTTTCAAATTTTTGCACTATTTTCCGTTTTAATATTGATTGAAAGAGTTTCATTTGTAAAACTTGGTCATCGTCTCAGATGTTCACTGACCGTTGTCCATAAATATTACTCTCGTGTGCATCCAACAAACTCCATTTATGAATTTGGCGTGGGCCTGTTTTCCATTTTAAACCTGAACGTATACGGACGCACGTGCATAGAATATTTCCAAAAACCAAAGGAAAGTGGTCAAACCGAAGAAGGTATTTCTTATTTAGGTTGTGCATTCATGAAATGGGTCTCTATTGTTCGCTAGTGTTCGAAAATGTTTTGCAGTTTTTGTAGACTCACAACTGGCCCTCGGTGATCAAGGATCACTTCCTCAAAATAAGGGTTATCGTTTGGTGGGTTGGTTCGATTATTGCTTATTGAACTGTTGTGTTTCGTGTTAAGATTTCGAATTCGATTAGTGCGCAGAGCCTCTCTCTATAACAGTCAGCAGTATTGTTTTCCATCCTATGTGCAGGAATGTAATTTCTTTGGGGTTCTAATGAATGACCAGGTAACTTGAAAAGCACTACGTTTCGGAAATATCCATTGCACGTTTATTGCGTTCTACTATTTCAGCTTGAGGTGTTGTGAGATTTCTATCTACGCCTATGTAGCTGCTTCCTTTTGATTCGGAAGAGATTCTTCAAAATACAGGAGAAAGACCCAAAATTTCCGGTTGATAATGAAAAATGTCAAATAATCAATGTTCTGAGTGTTGTTAAAAAGGTGATTATACGATTTGCTCATTGAAATGAATTTGCCTGTTTTCTTCTGTACATTTCTCATCAAGCTTGTTAAGTGTCTTGTCCTATTTGTGCTTTGATCACCTTAGTATTAAATAATCACCTCGTAATGAGCTTTAGTTTTCCATTCACGAAAACAACTAATAAAAGTTTCTATTTTCCATATTCTTATTAAGGGCGATACACTCTCAATAGCTTAAAAACGTTATTGCGCATTATTTCAAACACCGAAAAAATAAGTTTTCCTTTGCTCTAGTTTTCTTACACTCGCTGTTTGTCTTGCCGTTTTTTTTTTTTCATAAGAAAAGCTTTCCCTTACTTGGTAAATTTAAACTTAACGTCGTCTAAGCCATGGACGTGACGCTTCAAACTGCGGCTATCGGACCAGGAGGAGTTGAGATACTGGTCGTCATCGTCTTGCTCAAGTTTCTGGAAAGAAAAAACAAAAAAAAGAGTTAAACTTTTATTAGTAAATAACGCTCTCGTAGAAGATTTATTTATGTACATATATGAAAATGGATTTCTGTCTGCCTGTCTGTCTGTCTGTTCCTTATAGACTCGGAAACTACTGAACTGATTTGCGTGAAACTTGGCAGGTGGCAGTATAGCCCCCACTCACTGGAATGGGGAAGGAGGTCTCTCAAAAAAAAAGACAAATGTTTGCTTAGCGCGAAAACTGATCAAGCATATTAAATCAATTTTGATATTGTAAATTTTAATAAAAAATTTGAAAACGTCCCGTCGCTGGTGAACTGGCAACAAAATACAGACTTCCGACAATTTAGCACTTCACTTTTCTTTGTCGGAAGTCCGGACTTCCGAAGTAAAATTTAGTGCTGGCGCGTTAATATGGGGGAGGATATTTTGGTACGAGGAATGTTTCTAGGAATATTTTGAACCCCTCCCTCGTTCCAGTGGGGAGATAGCAAAAGTGTAGCAGGGCTAGTTTACAATTTTTCACATAACTCGATAACTGATGAAACCAAATTTTGCATGGGAATGTATTGAAATACGAGAAATGATTCTATGATTATGTCAGACCACTCCCTTCCTCCAGTGGGGATATATGAAGGAAGGAGGAGGGCTTTCTTAACTTTTTTATTGCATAACTTTCGAACTATCCGAGCAAACAGAGCCAAATTTAGTATGAAAGAATATTTGGCTACGAGAATGCGTTCTATGAATGTTCCTTCCAGTGCACAGTGGTTAAAAATGCGAAAAACGTGATCGTTGCTTATAACTTTTTTAGGTCACATTTTAGCTTATTGGTGCCTTCGGAGAAATTTGTCAGTAAAATCAGGTCTATAATATAAAACTATTTTTTTTCTGATTAATTCCCCTACAAGTGAGATAAAATTTCTAACTTCTCTGTTATAGGTTTTATTATTAGCATCAGGCTATTGTGTGTTCAATTGAAATAGATATCCTCTACAAGCTGGAGATGCTAATAATACAAATGCGCCTCTAAACACACGTGGTAGAATACGCTATAGTTTCCTAGAAATCTTTGTTTTTAATGCAAACATGGAAAAGTAAAATTGATATATCTCACGTTGATACAGACGACTAAACCTGCATCTTGTAGACGAAATTTTTGACTTCAATTTGCATCTAAAGCGGGCTGCCCGATTTTGCCCGGTGTTTGTAAAATAAGGCGTGAAAAAGCCCTATTTTCGGTAATCTTTTTAACACAGCTCTGCAGTATCACATTTTTCAAACTTGAAATATTCAACAAAGAGGTGTATTTTAGTAAGACAAACAACTTTGTGGAACATATTATTAAACTTAAAATTAACTGAAAAAAGTTATTATTAATAAACTTATTTTTAGATGTTAAGTTCCTTATTTGGCCGATATCTCGGGTAATAATTATTTTAGAAACTTGACATCTGAGGCAAAGTTGTGATAAATTTGATTTTAAACAAGTTTGTCGAAGACATCAAAGAGCAAAAACCTATAACAGAGAAGTTAGAAATTTTATCTCACTTGTAGGGGGATTAATCAGAAAAATAAAAGTCTTATATATAAAAATGGAGGCGTTTTCTTTGTAACACCATCACGTATGAATGGCCGGTCGTAATGAAGTGAAATTTGGTAACCGAGGGTTTTTCGGGCCAGAGATGGTTTGTATAATAGTTTTGAGAATCTTACTTTTTATGGAAGAGGGGTCCCCATACAAAATTATCTCTTTTCCACATCTTATATATAAAAATGGAGTCGTTGTCTTTGTAACACCATCACGTATGAATGGTCGGTCGGAATTAAGTGAAATTTGGTATCTGAGGGTTTTTCGGGTCAGAGATGGTTTGTATAATAGTTTCAAGAATCTCACTTTTTATGGACGGAGGGCTCCTATACAAAATCAACTAGAAACAAGACAAAACTCGAACAACTTGAAGACGATTTTCATGAAAACTGATGCACGAGTACGAAGAAGTTAAAGAACTGGAAACATTTTCCAACGAATTATTAAGTAACGGGTAAAACGAAGTTTACCGGGTCAGCTAGTTTTTTATTATAGACCTAATTTTACTGAAAAACTTCTCCGAAGATACGAATAAGCTAAAATGTGAACTAAAAAAGTTATAAGCAACGATCACGTTTTTCGCATTTTTGACCACTGTGCAGGGGAGGGGGAGGGGGCTCCTTTACAATTTTCAGTTTAATTGGCAAACTAATCAAGCAAATGGAACCAAATTTGGTATGGGAAAATATTTTAATACCAGAAATGTAACTATGATATTTTGAGAACCCTCTGGTCGTCCAGTGGAGAAATTTTAAGAGGAGAGGGTGCTCTCATACAATTTTTTACATTACTCGAGAACTTATCCAGCAAGTGGAACCAAATTTGACTTGGGAGTGTATTTGAGTACTACAAATGTTTATTTTTTAATATTTAGTACTACTGCTTCCTTCCAGTGGGGTGATGAGAAGGAGAGGGAGGTGTCTTTACAAATTTTCGCATAACTTTAGAGCTTTTTGAAGAAATGGAACCAAATTTGGCATGGGAGAGCATTTGATACGAGAAAAGGTAATATGCTAATTTGAGACTCCTTTCTCCTTCAATTGGGAATAAAGTTAGGGAAGAGAGAAGCTCCCATACAATTGTTTTGCATAAACCAAAAAAAAAAAATAGCTTTTTAAAAAAAAATGTATCTTCCTAGTTCCTAGTTTCATATCTTTTAGAACTTTAGTTCCTAGTTTGAAAGAGTTCTGGTTATTTTTTGGTTGCATTAGGAAAATTTCACCTTTATAAAAATACTAGCTGATCCCGTACGAACTTCGTTTCGCAAGCAATTATAAAAATGAGATAAAATAAGATTATGTTTTTCAAAAAATGTATAATATTCTTCTTACTGAATAAAATATAACTATTAATTAAGAAGATTCTTATTAAAAAAAAAATGAAAAACCACCACATTAACAACGTATCTGTTCCTTTCCTAAGCCCGTTCTTCAATTCGTACGTCTACCGCGAAATTATATTCGCGAAATTTCGCGAAAACTGTTGCTGCTTTATGAGAATGGCGCTTTTTCGTCACATGACAATCCGAAATTGTATACCCACAATTCTCGATAAATAACTGTGCAAAAACTTTCCTCATCGATGCTTTAACTGATGCATTAACAGTTAATATGGACGACCCCTTTTGCAGACCCTTTACACCAAATTTGATACCTGAAATCGATTGTCAGTCCCTTAAACTTCCCAGATGGCAATTTGCATTTGAATCTAGTAAATAATGTCGTCAAAATCGCAACAGTGATTAGTTAATATGGATGACCCCTATGGCCGATTCGTTATACAAAATTTTATACCTAAATAAGGATTTTAGATGAAAATATTAGGAGTTTTCGTACCACTGTACGAAAACTTCCAAAATTGTCATCTCAAATCCTAGAAAATTGCTAATTGTAATGCTGATAAATCACAGAAAAATCACAATTTCTGTTTTTATGGAGACATGTTAGTAGCCGTAGGTAAAAAACGTGAATGATAAAGAGTAAATTCTTCAAATGACGATAGCCAGAACAAGAACAGATGCTTAAAAAAAGGAAGGAGGTAACCGATAACATAATTGTTTTAGTTTTAATTTCTCTTTCAAATAACTTATCATAATGAAAATCATTTAACCACAGCCATATCCATTTAACAATTATTACATTTTGTCAAAAGCCTAAAGTTCTAGAAAAATTTGGCAGTCTTTCAATTCACATGCAATTGAGCCGATGTGATCAATATCTACCCTCAGTGCATTGGAGCCTGAAAGTGGTATGGGGGATGGATTTAAATGGCGATATATGTTCATTGTACCTACCACCGAATGTGATAATTCAACATGATTGATTAATTTCATATTCAAACAAATGTTTTAAGCTCAAAGATGATTTCGGTTCAATACCCTCTACGGTGACGTAATGTTCGAAAACACCCCACAGTTTGACGGTGGGCTAAATTTCATTATAAACTAGTGCTAACACGAACCAGCAACAGCAATAAAGAAACTTGGCACCATATCCGGGTGGCCTGGCCGATGATGGCGACCGTCTAGCTGTGGTAGGTAGTATGGATTTGTTGCGATTCATTTAGTTTCAATCGCCGGTGAAAACATTGCACTGCTGGGAAAAGAGAGGGATGTGCATAATAAATGGCATTTCCGGACGATGTCTCAAGTGACATTCCGCTGCTTCCCGTGTCGTGGCGCCCGGCTATACTTTGGAAATAAAAGCTACGTAGAGGAAGGCTTGTACGGTTCCTTCGGCGTATCATGTCCTGACCGAAGGGATTAGCTAATGAGACATTTTAATCAATCAACAATTGTCAACAGTTAATAACAGAACAGTAGTGAGCCCACTACACAATCGAATCGTTATGTTTGTTGGACTCTATATGAACAATAACAAATATTTTGTGGTCCTTTCTGCTATTTAAATAATTTTTAGATACGACGTTCATATTTTATTTGAACATTTTTTTGAACCTATACTACCCCTACTCGCATAACAGTCCCGTATTGATAGGAGTCACTAACAGTGTGGGATTGTTATGCGAGTAGGGACAGTATATGAAGCGTCATTTACCTAACTTGAAACTTTGGGGCGTTCATCCTATAAGCCATAGTGTTATTTTTAAACAACACTAACTAAAAAACTTAAAATCTTGGAAACGTGAGAATATTTTTGAGGCATATAGTCATCACAACAAATATTCCAGACATCAAAAGAAATACTCCCATGAACAGTTTAAAACAAGGGATTGCAGTGGAGAGAGAACTCTTTGCATTTGGAATGGTAATGATCAAAATTCCACAACTGCTTAACAAATTGTAACAATTTGTAACATTTGCAACAATTAGCACATTTTCACTCTCTCTGAGCACCGGTTTCTCTCATTTTAACTGAAACCTTCTAATTCTCTCTAACAAATTGCAACAAATTATAACAAATTCAATCATTGGCTGTAAAATTTGTTTGATCATTGACGATTATTCTCCGTTTATCTCAGTTCCCTGGTTTAAAAGCTCTAAGCTTGGACATGTATTTATGAAGCTGGTTTACATCAGTTCTTTTTTATATAGGGAAAAGCCCGCGGGAGTAGAATTTCCTTCAAATTCTTTCTCTCTTAGGCATCAAACCTTCTCATCATATTTATTATTTTTTTTAAAGGCTTTTGACAATTCATGGGTTCACACTAACACAAATGTATACACTGATTTTTCTGGTTGGGACGGTTTCGCACTCTCAGTAAGACTAGAATCTCTGTTGAGAGGGTGCAGTACACTTCCAGTTTCTACAATCAAGTTTTTACAAATGTATATTTAGATTATTTCTCATAACTCTTCAGCATAAACTTCGTAAGGTTGTACCTGCGATGGTAAAGCGTTTAACATTTCGCTACCGTAATATGAGAAGGTAGCTTTTCTTCTTTCCTTGTTCATTCGACGTGTCGACAAGTAGTTGGTTCTTCGAGTGCCATACCTATGGATTGCAATAGGGATTTGCTAATTCCGTTGAGTTTGAGGGTTGTCGAGGAAGTTTTTCATTTGTATTAGAGCTTTTAGTTCTCGCAGGGCTCTGACAGGAAAAACTAACGGCGGAGATTTTCGCTTCATTTGAATTTAATTTTTTTATCCTCCAGAGAAGGCCACATGTTGAGCTTATTTCCATTTTGAGGTATTCGATATGGGTTGTCCATTTATGATCGGCATCAATGGTTAGTCCAAGGTATTTGTAAATCTGCTCTTTTTCTATAGTTGTGGATTGAACTACTAGCTCATTCTAGATCAATGGTTTTTTTTAAATAACGAAGTGATAAGATAGCAAACATAACTCAACTTTTCTATTTTAAGAAAGGAAAGAGGATAGAATAGAAAATGATAAATTATTCCTTAGGTCTAATCAATAAAAAAAATGCAAATTGTAGTCAATCAGTAAATCAATGTTTAAAAATTGTGAAACCAAACCTTCAATATGAGCAATAACTTTCCCAGATGAAATTTTTGTATTGTCCCATAAAAAGGCTTGTAATTATTTAAAGCATTGTTCTTTTCATGTTACAGTTTATATGGAATGGTTTATAAGGTTTACTTTATACTTGATTAAAAAATAAGGCTCCAATGAATGTTAGCTTGACATTTATTTTAATTTTTTTTTAACTAAACAATCTAACAAATAAACTAAATGTCGAATACTCAATTGAATTAAAAACATTTTTATAAAAAGAAAGTAAATGTTAATTCATTGATTTTGTTATTTAAAAAATTTTCCTAGTTCAACTGAGATTTTTTTATAAATATATACAAGTAATTTCCTTTATTGATCAGATAAGCATCGATAGCTTTGTTAGAGAAATAAATGAGGATTTTATATTGGGATCAAGATCTCTTCAATCATTTTACAGTAAATTTTAAAATTTTACCAGGAAACATAGAAAATTAATTATAGAAAACTTAAATCGTTACACTAGTCAAAAGTGTCTCCTGATCATATCCTTTCACCCAACGCTCCAACCCAAGTTTTTTTGCTAGGATACAGAGGTGACCTCGGTCCTAAAGCGCGACATTGTTCTTTCATCCCTTTCTCTCTTTTCCAATCTATCTATTGACTACTAGGACGTGGCCAGCGCCGTTATTGATGATTAAAGAGAGAGCATCAGTTTTGGGTATTGTGAATGTGCTGTCAGTCCCAGACACCTTTCATTTGACCTTTGAACAAAATTGGTGGCCTCGGTCAATCACGGAGTAGCAACCATTGGCGATGTGGAATTCGTTCTGCTGAGCCACGCCTGCGATCATGGGATTCGAAATGCATTTAACCAATAGCCAGTTAAAAAGCCTATTGAAGAAATTGAACGGAATTGTTCATTATTAATTTATTACTACAAAATTTTAATAAAGCATTTCGGGTTCAATGTTTAAAGGTGGATGTGAGTAGTCAATCAAGCTAAGCTAAGCTAAGCTAAGTTGTGGATTGAACTACTAGCTCATTCCTTGATTGCGTTTGAAGCGACCTCTGAGCGTTGAAAATTGTGTATTTTGTTTTGGAAAGATTTAAAGACAACAAATTTTCCAAAAAAATAATCCTGGAGCAGTTGTAGATCTAGCTTCATCTGAGCAACGAATTTGCTTTGATCGTTAGTGGTGTACAACAATGACGTGTCGTCTGCGAGGAGTCGCGGCTTCCTTTTTAGGCCTAACTTTGGTAGGTCATTTATGTACATAAGGAAAAGCAAAGGTCCCAGATTACTCCCTTGTGGTACGCCGACTGTCAGAGGCAGTTGCACAGTCTTGTTTTCGTTGAATGCAACATACTGTTCCCGTCCGATTAGAAATCTTGAAAAGTTTGTTAGCTGTTCCTCTGATTCCATAAATATGTAATTTATCTAGTAACACAGAGTGATCAATTGTGTCGAAGGTCTTTTTCAGATCCAAATAAAGGATGTCAACTGACTTTTTAGCATCTAGACCCAGTAGAATTTCGTCCATTTGCTCACATGCTACCATCAATGTACTCGAGCAACTTCTAAACCCGTATTGATGAGTGTATAAAATTCTGTGAACTTTAAGAAAATCTAACAGACTAGAAGCAGCATTTTTTTCCAGAATTTTACTAAGAACTGATAAAACAGATATCGGTCGGTAGTTATTCACATCAGAGTTACAGTCATTTTTGTATATTGGAAAAACTTTTGTCATTTTCAGGTAATTGGGGTAGGAGCCAGTTGTGACCATTTCGTTGAAAGCATCATCCAAAACGTTTGTAAAGAGCTCATGGTGCATTTTAACAAAATATACTGGAATTTCATCTGAGCCACAACTTTTCTTTCGAGTCAAGCTCTTTAATTTGTAGAATAACACCGTTGGTGTTGGACGATTTCAGGAACATTGAGGAATTATTATGCGTCAAGGTTCCAAATTTGCCAATATTTTTTTGACTCGGAATACTTGAAGCTAATCTTTCGGTTCTGAGAGATACTGCTTTACAATTTCTACTGAATTCCCCTGAAATAATAGTTGTAACGTTACGAAGAGAAGTATATTTTACTTCCTTGAGCAAAATAAAATCACTTCTGGTATCTATATAAATTGAATTCAAACAAAAAAAAACTTTGAATCCTTATATTGCTGTTTTTTATAGTTTTTGAAATATAAAATTTATAAGAAATATTTTCCATGTTTCAGAAATATTTTATTGACAAATTATATACAACAATTTCAGACATCACTGGCAAGCATTTCTGAGTTTTGATATAAAAAATTTTGAATTAAAATTTAAACTTGTTCTTCCCGTTTCTCCACTGAAGAAGGAGTGGTCTTAAATCTTAAAAAGCTTGCCAAAAAATGGATATAGAAGCCCAAGCCCCCCCCTTCCGTGAGTGAAACAAAATCCTCATAGAATTATATCGTGTATCTAAATACTTTCCCCTCTCGAATTGGTTACCATCTACTTTATCAGTTCTCGAGTAATGCAAAAAAAAATTATGAGAGCTCCCCTTACCGTTTCTTATTGCTCCGGTGAATGGAGGAAGAAGCCTTCAACAATCATAGAAAAAAATATACTCAAATAACCTCTGCATTTTCATTTAATAATAAATTCTCGAGTAATCAAAAAATATTGTATGAAAGCTTCCATCCCCCTTTCTCTCTTCCCATTGCAAAGAGGGTGGGGTTTCAAAAAACATATAAAAACGTTTCACGTTCCAAATTTGGTTTGGTTTGTTGGATTAGTGTTCGAGTTAAGTAAAAAAAATGTTGGTCTTAAAACATCATAGAAACATTTCTCCTTCCTAAATGCCTTCCTATGTTAGATTTGGTTTTATTTGCATGATTATTTATCGAATAATGCATTAAATTGTATAGGAAACCGAGTGCCTTTTTTTGTATCTCCTCAATGGAAGAGGGAGCGTCCCAAATATTCATAAACACATTTCTTATACCTACCCACTCATGTTAAATTTGGTTGATGAGTTCTTGAGTTGAGCATACAATTGTATTGGTGCCCCCGTCCCCTCTACCTATCTCAAAACTTGAAGAAGGGAGGGGTTTAAAACCATCTTTAAAATATTCTTCCTATCCATATTCCCTCGCATGTCACATTTGGTTCCGTTTGCTTGATTAGTTTTTGAGATATTCAAACATGTTTCTGTGAAACCACCTTCCCCTGTCCGGCTTCCAATCTCCCTACCTATCAAGTTTCATGCAAATCGGTCCTGTAGTTTGCGAGTCTAAATGGAACACACAGATAAAAATTAATTTTTATATATGTAGGAGATGAGGGGAAAAAACAAAACGAAAATTTCTTTAAGCTTTTTCCACGACACAAAAAATACTCATAATCTTCAAGAAATCAGATGAAAATTTATTACTTCTTATTTTACTAAATCTATATTCTACACATTTGCTAAAAATGATTTTTTAAATAAATTCTTCAAAATCAAAATCATCTATCTGATTTAAAAAATAAGATGTGTTAAGGGAAAGTTTGTCTGTTTTTGAGTCTGAGTTTTCGTTGAACCAGAATCTTCTGTGCAAGATTCTCGCGACTTGAAAACTGTTAAATTAAGGAGCACTTACCCTACCTCTTTAATAAAAAGTTATTAATCTCTAGAAAGGATATAAAAAAACTTCCTTCATTGAGATTCTTATAGTTTTCTATTTTTGTTAAACCATGAGTGGTCAGTAATTTCAATGCATTTCTTTATGAAAATTTCCCATCATGGATGCCTGTGGGGAGTTTATGAACATGTAAAGAAAAATATGTTGAATTCGGAGTTCTTAGCTTAGCTTAGCTTAATTGACTACTCACATCCACCTTTAATCATTGAATCCGAAACGCTTCATCAAAATTCTCTTTCTTATGGATTTACAATGCAAGTTTGAATAATATTATAAAATGTTTTTGTTGTTTAGAAGTGTCGTTATGAAAATAAGTGCATTTCGAAATCCACGATCGCAGGCGTGGCTCAGTAGAACAAGTTTCACATCGCCAATGGTTGCTACTCCGTGATTGACCGAGGCCATCAGATTTGTTCAGAGGTCAAATGAAAGGAGCCTGGGATTGGCAGCACATTCACAATGCTCAAACCTGATGCTCTCTCTTTAAACATCAATAACGGCGCCGGCCACGTCCTAGTAGTCAATGGATAGATTGGAAAAAGTAGAAAGGGATGAAAGATCAATCTTGTGCTTTAGGACCGAGGTTACCTCTGCATCCTAGCAAAACAATTTTGGTTTGGATATTTGGGTGGTAGGATATGATCGGGAAACATTTTTGACTAGTGTGATCAAAACTATCAAGCCTATTCTCCTACCCTACAACTATTGCCTATTGAAAAAAGTTTATATATTTTCCCCTGATATTATTCCCTATCTTAATCTAACATTAAGTGTCACTACTGCCTTCATGTTATAAATTCATGGATTGAATAAACAAGCTGAATAATTCTGTAACTAAATTTAAAAATTTTTCGCAAACCAATCACAAATGTTATTATACTTTACTGTTTTGATTGAAAAATAACAAACGCATGACAAATTATTTTTAAATTGATTGATTCCATTACTTTTGAATGCATTTTCTTTGGTCGACTTCCAAATACAAGTAATTTGAACATCAGCTAATTTATAATCTGAAGTTTTTAGAAATATATTCAATATTGGTAAAATTACACAAAAATGATATTTTTCCTGGAAGGTAACTTATACACGCATCTTAAACTCTACTGAAAATAAGTTTGTCTAGTTTTGTTCTTTGTACAGGATTATGTTGAATTCGGAGTTCTTGAATAAACAAAACTCGCGGGTTAAAAGTTTTCTTTTTTTCAAACCCCCGGAAGTATGTAAAATTTTAATAGAGAAACATATTTTATGCTGTCTGCAAGCTTCAAAATTAGGCTAAGTTGGTAAAAACCCTAAGACCACAGGAAATAAACCATAGATTTCTTCGTATAACATAAGGCTTTGTGTTCTTAGCATGATCAAGCAAGTTTTTTTTTGTTTTGCTGTCAGACGTGTTTTGAGAACAGTAGCGTCCCTTATCAGCGGACTCAAATGAGGTTTTTGGTGTGAGGGAGTGTGGCGGGCCACTTAATTCAGGTCCCTTTAAGCAAATATGAATGCAACTTATAATACAATGTAATAAATATTCATGGAAAACATACAAAAACCAATTTTCATGCCATGACAAGTGTTGTACCTGAAACACTGCATACAATTGAATGATTTGTCATTCCTGCAAGTTGTGAAAAATTCTTTCACCATGATTTTGGTCAAATATAGAGACAATGTATTAAAACTGCTAGAAGTAGTTACACAGTTTAGTAAAACATTCTTTGGCACACTATTCATACGGTCAAACGGGACATGCACATAACAGTTAATAGGACCCTTAACAATCGTAGAAAATAGTGCAATACGGAAGAAAAATCACTGAGAAAGAACCTGCAAAAGCTAATATTATCAAATTAACAGGATTTGAAACATAAGAAAACATATTTTTCACAACAATTTTCATTTGGTTAATAGCATTAATGGAAAATAAAAATCATACATATTTTTGTAATATACCCACCCTTGCAACGAAGCTGAATTTGACAGTAATCCTCCGTCAATGCTCTCCCTGGACATCTCGTCGGCCATCTTCACTTTCAGCTGGTGACCGAACGAGTTCAGGTCCGAGGTGGAGTTCGGCGTCATTGGTTTCGACGATCCATCGGTGTTGGTTGTGGCCGTTGTGTTTGTATTTGTATTGTTGATATTGTTTATCGAGTTTGCTGTTCCATTAGGTAGCTGCTGGATCGGAGTTGTTGTGGTTGTATTCACTGTATTACCTTCATCGGCATTGTGCTCATTGATGTGATTGGCAGTTATTTCTGCTTCGCTTTCGTTTATCTTATTATCATTGCCTTCATCGGTCTCGTTCAGCTCATCTTCAACGCCGTCTTCTTCATCATTTTTGTCCAACAATGCTGCCTCCTCATCTTCATTATATATTACGAAGTAAGCAAATGCCAAGTAAATTACAGATATTATGAATGATGGAATAGGAATAGCCATGGCATAGACAAGATTTAGCGTGTTTTGCCACATATCTAGATCGCTGATGACTAGCCCTGGGTCCACACGAGAGTAATAGCAAGTAAAATTCGTTCCAATTTTCCAATATTTTTTGGTCCAGATAGTGCAGTTCAGCATCGGTGGATAGCCGCAACCTTTCACATTGGGAAACAATCGAGCCCCCGTGAAAAACCATTCCGAATCGTTACCCGTTAGTTCGGTCATATCATCTGGATATTCCATCAGATTGTTATCTTCACCAATGATTGAGCTGATTATACCGTTTCGGTGATCACCAAAACCATTGATCCCTTCATCCACCAGCATATCGTTGTAGTCGTAATCGGCTCGGACGGCTCGCTCGAACCGATTCAGTGCAGTTTCATACCTGCTCGAGCCGTGCAGACTGGAGGAAGATTCTCTATCAGCGGTTGCAATTGGTTTAATAGGTTCACTACTTTCACTAACTCTATTCAAATTATTTTTTATACTACTTTTGCTGCTATCATTACTAACACTACTATCACCAGTGGTTTTTGTAGCTGTCGCTGTTGCCGCTTTGGAAGCAGCAGCTGTGGACGTCGTCATCGTCGTCGTCATCAAGGTGCCATCGGAGGTTCCTGCCTCGGCAGCTTCTGCTTCTGCTAGCTGTGCACTTGTTTTATAGCTGACGCGTATCTGCTGACATTCGTAGATGTCCTTGGTACAGCCTTCACGACACGAAGCCCAGCTGCAATTTTTCGCGCCATATAAATGCTCAAGATCAACGGTGACACACAATGCCGGTGACTCATCGAATTGCATGAAAATTGTGGTGAAAGCAGGCTCAATTACGAATGGTACCAAGAACAAAAATGCGAAGAGGCTAAAGGTGCCGAGCAAGATAAAAAAGGCAGTCGTGTAAAACAATGCTTTCTCACGAAGTGTACGTGGAACTATTTCTTCATCCATATCCTTGCGAAACTTTCCGGTTGGACTGAACTAATCCGATTGGTCCACGGAACTATTTTCCGCAATTTACTCGGCAGCACGTTGAGCGAAGTCGAAAAACTCACCGACTTGGAACCAGCCTTGGTATTGTTTGTTGTGCTGTTTTCCGCTCTTGGGTTCTAGCTTTTCAATAATTCCGCAGCACATTGGTTGCCTGGTTGACAGTCGAACGAAATGCAGTGCGCTTGAAATACCACATACACGCACACCAAGAACCAATCCACGAGACCTTCAACCTATAGATACTGATATGGTATTTTCGACTGCTGTTTCACCTTTTTTTTCAGCCCTCCGAATGATATTTTTGAAAGCAATGAAATGGAGTAGATTTGTGTGAAAGGAAAAAAATCATCAAACATTCATCAGTTCAAACGTTTAATCACATGGGGCGCCATGGGCACCCCGGCCTTAGCATTCCACCCATAGCCCGTGAGACGTCATAGAGATGGTTTCTCGGGCCAAGCTGTGTATTTCTCACACTGCTGGGTCCTGTTCGCTCAGTAGAGTAGCGTGACGTGCCGATAGATTTGTTGCTCCTCCTGTCGTCCACAGCTCAGCTCAGCTCCCGCTATCATCAGACAGCATCGAGGAATAAACGTTCATTGGCCGGTTTCGCCACCAGACCACACCAGGGATCTAGATGTGGATGTGTTTGCGTAGTGCTGCGTCGATAGAATGTTTGCGTTCGATATACTATTCGGGTCCAAGGAAAACAAGGCGCTCGAATAGAATGCAAAATTAACAACACACTTAGTCCAGAGCTCGTACAATGTGTTCACTACTGTTTTCCAGCCACACTTTTCCCCCTTGTATTTCTTCTGTGTTTTTTTTTGCAATAATTTGCCAAGAGCTCCAGCACTCTAGGTTTGTTGGCACCACATTTATGTACAGTGTTACACGTTCACATGGTATTTGATTCACTCTCGTTTTCTCTCTCTTCCATGGAAGAGTAATTGTTGTGCTCAAATTATTCTTCCTTTTTACATAACTATTGCATGCCTTTCACTGATTTTCAATTATAAATATTAATCCAGTTTGTCCTGTTTTCGAATAAAGTTGGACACACGGCTGCCGTAGATTCTATCGATCAGAAGAAAAATTAAAAACACGAACAGTAAAACTGGACATTTGGCACCCTCCCTTTTTCCCAGAAGGTCTAAATCACACACCAGCCACCTTATGTTGTTTTGTGGTTTGAATCGAGGCTTTCAAGTCGATATAATCCTTGGTTTCGAAACTGATATCGCTTATACACAGCTGTTTGTATTAGTTCGGTGTCTAACAATGCACCAATTTTTAACCGTATTCCATTTATTACCTCCCCTGAACATATAGGGAGGAGAGTGTCGCGACGTCGCCTTTCCTGTATTAGGGAAGGCTCACACTTGGCTTTCCACTAACTCTGAACAGCAGCGGGCTCCTTTTTTTTCCTCGCTGGCTCCATCCATATCACATCACCACCAAGACACGCAACTCTGCCATAACAGTGAGAAAATCGAAGCTCTTGTACGACTCCCAGATTTTTTTTCTGGTTCCTACCCCTTTTCGCTTGTTCGGTGGTTATTTCAATTTGTGCAACGGGTCTCGGGTCAATTTTTCCAAGGATCGTTCGTGTTGATTATTACAGTTTTAAACCATGTCGTACCGCGATTGCGAGCGAAATGTGCTTATGCATTTTTAAAGCATCAAAATGGCGCTTTAAGATGAAACGACCCTAAAACGATGATTCCCACACGTTCGAATCTTCTGCTGCAATCGGGCTTAGTTTTTACTTCATCTTAAGTTAAATGAGGTACTGGTACACACAATCACAAATCTTCAGAAGTGCAATAAGTAAAACTTCGCTTGAAAGCTGCTGCTACTGCTGCTGCTCCTTGATGTATCGATAAAACCCCCAGATATTATTCACTAGCACTGAAGAAAATCTTATCCAACTACATTCGAAGCAAAAGTCACCCACATTTGACTTTACTGGGTGCCTCGAAAAATTATCTTCACTTTGTCTTCTTCTTTTCTTCCCGCAACCATTCACCGAAACCGAGACGAAAAGTGTTCTAGGATATTGAAAAATCTATTGTGCGTGATTCACTGCACAGAAAGTGTACAACGAAAAATGCTTTGCCGCAAATCTAGCACATAAAATTTTACATCACAACAGCGATTACCGCAGTACGATGAAATGTTATCATTTGGAAAGTTACTAGATGTAATGAAAATGACAAAACTAAACTTCCTATACACTGATTACGGATATTATCACAATAAAATGTCCTCGCGAACTGAACTTCGAGCTGCTTCTGTGACGACAACGAGGCTGTGAAAAATTTCCTGATACTTTACGGTCCTTGTCTTTTCGTCGTCGGAGAGCGGAGAGAGCAAGCAAAGCCCAAACTCGGAAAAATCCAATAACAACCGCAAGGAAGAGCACGATTCGGCTGGGGCTCTCCGGAAGAAAAGTTGCTCAAACAATGCTCGCTTTCCCGTACGACTGGCGTTGATGTTGGATACGAGTTGGCACAAAGTACGGTGCTTCCCCATTAGAACTACAAGCGAAAGCGATGGTCGTTATATTCAATGCATGAATATTGAGGAAAATTGAATTCAATTTGTTATCAAAGTGTCATTAAAATTCGGATTCAGATCCCGAATATTTTTTCATAAATCTCAATTCAGACTCAGAAATTAAAGAGTCCAGTTTTTATTTTTTTTTTGATTGGATGTTTAAATATTTGGACTATGAATATTTACGTTATGGATATATACATATTCAGAATTTAATTTCAGAGTGTATATGACTCAGAGACTCAAAACCTACAAATATTTAGAAAAGTCAAAACACAGTCAGAGCCAGCATGCAAAACGAGAATTTGAATTGAATATTTTAGACCTGAAAATTTACATCAGAACTCTTCATCTATCACAATTGCCGAATTCACAGGGAAATTTTTAATTTCACCGATTTTTTAGCGAATTTTTGAAGAATAAACTTTTTTTTTAAATTGAAATTGAGTAAAGATTTTCAAAATAACAAATTTTCAAATCCTTTTTTTTTATTTTCGACATTAACTTCAGTCATTTGATAAGTGGCATTTCTGTCAATAATAATGGTAAGTTAGAAGTACACGTAACAGATATGAAATTATACAAAGACTCTTCTTATTTCTGAGAATGTTATGCCGTTGGAATTGTTTAATGACTTTTAATTTTAATTAATGAGTGGCATTATCTGTCCGTCTGTCTCTCTGTCTGTCTGTCTATTCCTTATAGACTCGAAAACTACTGAACCGATTTACGTGAAACTTGGCAGATTGGTGGTTTTGACATCGGGGAAGGTTCCTATAGTGGTTTGAGACTCCTGCCCCTCTCTAAAATGAGGGAGGATGTTTTACAAACCATAGAAACATGTTTGCATAACTTGAGAAATGATCATGCAAATGGTGCCAAATTTGGCATGAAATTTTATTTGAGTACGAAGAATATTTCTATGATGATAGGAAGAGGGAGATGGCTCTCTTATAGTTTTTTGCATGACTCGAAATTTAATTGCACAACGGAATTTGGCATGGAAGGGTATTTGGATAGTTTGAGACCCCTCGCTATTTCCAGTGCGGAAAAAGGGAGAAGATAGAGGGATTCTTGTACTTTTTTTGCGTAACTAGAAAACTGATAAAGAAGAGAGAACCAAATTCGGCATGATAGGGTATTTGGATACGAGAAATATTTTTACGATTGTTTGGTACCCTTCCCGCCTTCCCCGTGAGGATATAGAAGAGGAGAGAAAAATAATACAGCAAATGGGACCAAGTTTGAAATGGGAGGTTATTTGGATACGAGAAATGTTTGACATCTTGAACCGTTAAGCCCCTTATGCGGGTATTTAAAAAATTCCAACAAAATAAATAGGTCTCATATAAGCACAAAGGACGAGTTAACATTTTACAAATGAAGCAGAGCGAATAAAATGAGAAATTTAAATAATATTTGCAAAATAAAATTGACCCATAATTGTTACAGCATCTACCAAATTTCACACAATCATGAGTCACGTTTTTGCTAGCAAAGCAAAACATTTCTTGGTTGCTATAGCTCTACCCAAATTCCCCTGGAATTTATACTTTCAAAGAATGCCCCTGAATGTTTGCCAGAAACATGATGATTTCCATGTTGATTTTTGTTTGTTGCCATGGACTTCTATGTGACTAATAATTGTGAGCAATTTGACTAATAATTGTTACGGTCTTCAATATTGACCCCATAATTGTGGTTTTGAAAAACGTTGACTGTTTCGGTAAATTAGGGGCCGTTCACATACCACGTGGACAACTTAGGGGGGAAGGGGGGTATGGAAATGTCCACGCTTGTCCACGGAGAGGGGGGTAGGGGTTTGGGTCATGTCCACGTGGACAAACTTTCTTTCAAAATATTTTCTAAAGGTGAATAAATATTAAGATGTTTAAAATGACATACCTTTCCAGTTTAAGTTTAAACAATAAGTAGCTAATTAAAAGCAAGTAATGAAATATGATAAATAAGTAGATAATTGTTTTCGACTGGTGAAATTGTATAAACGGGAAAATATTACGGCTTTTTCAGTCAATTCACGGATCCAAAACACCTTCCCTTCTTATTCCGACGTTTCATTCTTTATTTGAACTTTTAAACAAGAATCTACAACAAATATTACAATCTCCTAATGAATTAATTGACAACATAAAACAGTAGAAAACTTACAGAAAATTGTGTTTCTTCATCTGGAGAATCAATTACAATTAAATTCACATACAATAGTTGGACACTTGATAATTTAGAAATTAAAAAATTTTAATTATTTTTATATCAGGAAATTCATATTCGGTTATACAAAATCAGCCATTTTTATAACAAAAAGGCAAAAAGTGGTGTTTTATAACTGTCAAATTATAGATATTTAAAACAAAAACTTTTTCAAATGTGTCCACGTGGACATCCGGGGAGGGGGGTAGGGGTTAGCCAAATGTCCACGCTTGTCCACGGAGGGGGAGGAGGGGGTCATAAATCTCATTTTTCTGTCCACGTGGTATCTGAACGGCCCTTTATGTTATTTTTAAACAAGATTTCAATGAAAAAGTGTTCAAAGTGGTCTTGCAATACTTCGCTAGGCACCCAGCAGTGGTGTCAATTGAATTCATGGTTTATCAATCCAAAAAAACATACACCTGTTAAACAGCTAATAACTTTTTTGTCTAATAAGATACGAAGTTATGATATTCGACAAAGTTGTTCAGCGGAAAATTTCCTGTAAAAAATTTATAAATTGGCACAAAAACCATTAGCAGACTCGGTTCCACACAAGAAAAAAAAATGATGTTGATTTTTCAGTACAAAATATTCAATTTTCCCATACAAACCTAAAAGTTCAAATTTACTCATGTAAACGTTACTTAAAAATTCTGCAAAAAATCATGGATGAGTTTTGGACCGAAACGAAGCTTTTTAGACCCCAGGGTTTAAGAAATTCAAAAATGACCCCAAATCGACTCAGTCTACTGCCCTATATCTTTTTTTGCTTAACTCAAAAACTTAACTTTAAAAAGGGAAGGGGTGGGGGCTTGCATTGGCACCACTCGAGAGCTCTACACGCATATATGAGATAAAAATTTCTAGGGGACGATATTTGGAAATAGGGAATTTTACCTTTTATTTATTTGAAAGTCTTTTTTTCGCCAGGTTCGTGGCACCGTGACTGATTCGGTTAGGTCCGGCTTGATATCTGGAGGATGACGTGGAATACACCTCGAAGCTGGGCCGATTTGAAACAAAAGCAAAGTTATAAGAACCAGCACAACTAAATAATATCTGAGAAAAAACTTACCACTCTGTCCGATTTTTTCATATTGGGCACGAAGCAAAACTTCCCTTCTGAACGACAAATCAGATTAACCTCAATAAGTGATTCGCAAATAGTTTTTTTTTTTTTTGAGATGAATTGCACCGTTTTGTTTAGCTCAATCCAGGTCATCTTCACCTTGCTGCGAGGTGAGTTTTACCTCATTTGGATTTACCTTTTTTTCTAGGTGAATTATACTTTTTTATTCAGCACAATTCAGGTGAAATTCACCTCGCCACTAGCTAAGATTTACCTCTTTGGATTCACCTTTTTTCTCGGTGCATTGTACCTTTTTTCCAACCTCAATTCAGGTAAATTACACCTCGCTGCGAGGTGAGTTTCACCTCGAAGAGGTAGAAGTTACCTTTTTGGCTTTCACGAGCGTTCACCTTGCTATCTCGGTAAATTTTACCTTTTAATTATTTTCCGCGGAGGAATCGGATGATGGCTGTTTGAGACACCGCACGCTCCGGAAAATGGAGGAATGACTGATTTACAAAAAAAATCTCCTTCATTTTCCAAATGGTTTAGAAAAAGCATTTTCGGATTTTAAAATTTTGAAGCAAATGAGATCTGTTATGAGTGATTTCTTTCCGAGGAATCGAATGATGGTTGTTTGGAGACCGCACGTTTCGGAAATGCAGTTATTGCTTATTTCACTCTGAATTTTCCTACATTTTTCAATTTATTCAGTAAAAATGATGTTCCGAATGGAATGTTTTGAACCAAATGAGACCTATTTTGTGAGTTTTTTTTCAAGGAATCCAATGATGGTTGTTTGAGGCATCGCAGGCTTTGGAAAATCGATTTAACTTTCATTTCCCTTACACTTTCCAAATAGGGACCATTCAAATATTACGTAACGCTTCTAGGGGGGGGGGGGGGGGTTATAGCAGTTTGTTACGCTTTGTGAATTTTGCTAAGAAATTTTGAGACGAATGTGTTACGTAGGGGGGAGGGGGGGTTGAAAATGCTCGAAAATTGCGTTACGTAATATTTGACCCCGTTCGTTTTTGGCCACACTCCCGTAAATGTTATGTTGCCAAAATCGAATGTTGCAAAAATCGAACGGTTTTTTTGACACTTTTTTTATTTTTGATTTTTATTTCAAATTAGTCAAAATTGATGTAAAACCTTATATTTTTTTTCTGTTTTTCCTTTATTTATAATAAAATTACATTGGGAACTTAAATTATCTACCATATCATTTCTTCAAATCCGTTTTGGAATAACTATAACGATTCAATGTCGATAACAATTTTAAAAATTTACACAACAACTTATGAAATTGTTTACTAGGGTAAGTGTACCTAAGACAACGGCTTAAGGAAGCTTTTTTCATTAATTCAATAGAATTGCCTTGCATGTTGATTTGAAACTGATATTTATTCATTAAACTTTATTTCGAATACTGTTTTATGAAACTATGTAGGAAATAGATCAATCCATTACGTACTTTTGAGTCAATTTATGATTTATTTTTCTCATTCAAGTTCCTCCATTGTCGTACCAGGTTCCTAATTCCGTCGTACAAGGAGACCGGAATTGTCTCAATTTATTCCACCCTCTTCAGAAATACATTTAAAATTTTGCGGTTGCGGTTCATGCAATTAGCATCAGCTTACATCGAACGGATCAACCGCGCAGTATCACAGCAGAAGTTCTCTCGAGTAACCAGTCGCAATAAGCTATGAAACTAGGATAGCTTTATTGTAAAAAGGTCTACCATTGCTTGGCTAATCCATCTGCAGGCAGCAAAGTATTATACCTTCTATTCAATTCTACCGAAATTGTCTCGAACTATTCCTCCCTCATGAGGGATGGGTTTGAAATTTTGCGGTTGCGGTTCATACAAATGCGATTATTTACTTCGCACGGATCAACCGCGCAGGATAACTGCAAAGTTCGAATTAGATCTGAGTCGCAATAAAATGGACTTGCCAAGAAATCCCAAGGTAGCGTTTTTGTATCTAGGTACCATTGCTTGGCTAAGGCAATTGCAGGCAGCACAATATTAGACCTTACAAATTGAATCCACCCTGCAAATGTATTTTGTACCAACACACTCTCCAACGGACTGGGCTGCCATGATCCAGGAATTGTCCGTAAAATAAGATATTATAACATTCAAACAGACATTTTTCACAAATTACATGGCACAAATTTACAAAGTAATTGCATATATTTAAAGAACATCAACATTTTTAATAGTACTATATGTTTTACTACGCAATGAGCCTGAATAGTAAGACATTTGAGGAGAGGCAGAATCACACTTGCGTTTTGTCAACATGTGTATTCTTATACATGTGGGAACCCTGGCGAAGGATATCGACACAAAGCAAAGCCACGTTGATGCGTGTAATGCACATTAGACTGGTTCAGCTCATCTATTCAAGTTTTTTTGCGAGCGATAAAAGTTTTTGCAAGAATGTTTTTTTCGGAAATTGACGCTTCGTTATACTAACATTTCGTTGTTAGGGTTCAAATTTTTGGGAAATGACGTAGAGTAATCCAACTGAAATTAAACTTTTCGACTTTTTTCATTCAAATTTTAATATGTCAAAAACGACAAAACATCTTTTGTTGAAAATTTACTGAGAATTTATAAAAATGCAGCAAACATGAGTCAAGTATTAAAACTTATATGGTAGAAATCAGAATATAAGCGGGTTATATTTTGTTGAATTTTGAACTGAATGTACAAAAAATCAGATCTACCGATTTTTTATCCAAACTTGTATTGAGATCCAAACCAGAGACTCATGAACTCTTATTTCAAAGTTTAAATTTTATTTATTTATTTCGCCAAACATTGTAGGCTACATATATAATAACTTAAAGCTAGGGATTACAATTTTCAGATAGGCTTAATAATAATGATTTTTTTTTACATTTTCAAAGTCAGGGTCTTCGGTGCCTGTTACCGTAAAAACCTTTTTTCAGCTGCTGTTTTGACATAGTAAAGTCTATGTTCTCATAATATTTATTGTAACTATACATTAAACAATTCATTGGACTATATTTTCCATAATCAGTTCGAGTAGAGGTTATAATGAAAAGATTTCTTGTTCTTAAATGACGGCAAGGACAATAAAAGTTTAATTGATTTAGTAGATAAGCAGACTGAACGCGTTGATTAATTATGTCGTTTACAAAACCGATTGCAGCAAACTCTCTTCTTACACTTAATGTTTCAATGTTAATAAGCAGGCAACGTGATTCATAGCTAGGTAATTCTCTCTGAGACCATCCTAAATTTCGTAAAGCGAATAGAACAAATTGTTTCTGGACTGATTCTAAGCGGCTTTTATGTGATATTTGAAAAGGCGACCACACAACGCTACAATACTCAAGAATGGATCTAACATAAGCTGTGTACAATGTTTTTATTGTGTATGGGTCTTTGAAATTATAACTAAAACGTTTTATAAATGCTAACATACTGTTCGATTTCTGAATTATTGAGTTATAGTGATCTACAAAGGTAAGTTTTGAGTCCAATATAACTCCAAGGTCTCTAATCTTGTTGACTCTCTCGACAGGATCATCTCCCAATTTGACAATTTCATATGACTGACATTTTCTTCTAGTAAATACAATATTTGAGCATTTTGCCACGTTAAGTTTGAGAAGACTTTTAATGCACCATTTGTTAAATACATTAACTTCGTTTTGAAAGATTCTGAAGTCTTCTTCGCTATTTACTTTCATATAAAGCTTCATATCATCAGCATAAATAAGCACATTTGACTGCTTGAGAAGACAAGTTATATCATTTACGTATAAAATAAATAATAGGGGGCCGAGATGGGAGCCTTGAGGTACACCAGAAGTGACGGAGATACTTTTTGAAAGTGAACCATTAAATCTAACAACTTGTGAGCGGGTCGTTAAATAGGACCTTATCCATTTCAGTAGGTGTGAACTGAATCCTTGTTTATTTAATTTAAAAATTAACATGGGGATGTCAATGCTGTCAAAAGCTTTACTGAAGTCCGTGTATAAAGCCTGAACAGAATTACCGCGATCCATACAGCTAATATTATAGGTAACAAACTCCAGTAAACTAGTGGCTGTAGATCTTCCTTTAACAAATCCATGTTGCTTTTCGGTAATGAGAGTTTTAATTTGGTTATATATTTTTTCATTCACTAAAGCTTCGAAAAGTTTTGGTATGCACGATAAAATGGCAATGCCCCTGTAGTTTTTTATGTCAGATTTTTTTCCTGACTTAAATATGGGTACAAGAAATGATTCTTTCCATACTTGAGGAAAAACACCTGATTTCAATGAAGAGTTAAATAGAAGAAATAATGGCATACTCAGTTCATTTACTAGATTTTTTAAAAGAAGTGGAGGAATTCCATCAGGCCCGGGCCCTTTAGTGCTGTCTAAGGAGGAAATGGCTTTACATATTTCTTCAAAGGAAATTGATTCGACTACAGTTAATGCCATTGAATCAGAGAGATAGCTAAAAAAGGAAGTATCACGATCATGCTCGGAAAAACTAGTGTAAACAGTTTGGAAAAAGTCGGCGAATAGATTACAAATTTCGTCGGAATTTTGACCTTCTATGCTGCCAAAGTGCATGCGAGATGGAAAACTATTGTTTTTCAATTTTGTTTTTACATATCTAAAAAAGTTTCTTGGGTTCGATTTTATGTTTTGCTCAATTTTTATATTATAGTCTTGGAAAGAAGTACTTAAGCGTATTGCTAGTAGATTACTGGCTTCTTGGTGTTCTAACTTAGTGACTAATGATGGATTCTTTTTCCAGTTTTTATGTGCCTTCTGCTTTTTATTTCTTAAGTGCACAAGCTCTTTCGTGAACCAAGGCGGATTTTTGTTATTATTTGTTCGTCGCTTTAATTTTGTTGGAACAAATTCTTTGAGAATATTACCAAGAATTTTGTAAAAAATCTCTACTTGATTGTCTGTTGAGTTCTCAGCTTGGAATATTGTTTTCCAATCAACAACTTGTAATTTTGTTTTAATCATATTATAGTTAGCATGGAAGAAGTCAAAAGTCTCTATAAACTCATAATCATCTGGTAAACGTTTTTGATCAGGACATATTATTGAGAATTCGATAGCAGTGTGGAAGACCTCGTTTTTCCAAATTGGATCTGAAGCTTCTACAACGCAAAAATCATCAGTCAGATTGGAAAATAATAAGTCCAGATATCGGCTACAGGCATTTTTTACATGATTTATTTGATTGAGACACAACGAAGCCATATTATCAAAAAGAATTTGCAGTGTTTCATTATCCCCACAGACCGGCAAGAGAATGCTTTCATTCTCTTCATCAATTAAGAATTGGAGACTTGATTGGTTAAAGTCGCCATAAAGGTGAATTTTAAATTCAGGCTCAAAATTTGCGAACATTTCAGTTATGTCAAATAGAAACTTTTGAAAATATTCTTTAGTGGCATGTTCTGGCGGAAAGTAAATCGACCCGAAAATATGCGTTTCATTGAAGATGCGGGCTTTGACCCACACCTGCTCGAAATCTTTGTGTTTAGTCGTAGGAATGAGCTCAGAATCGAAGACAGAGCTGATTGCCACAACCACACCACCGCCAGATTTCTTGTCAGAAAGAAGAAAGTTTCTGTCATCTCTGAACACGTTGAAACTAGAACCAAAAACTTCTTCGCTCTTTATATTTGCATCCCAGCTTGTTTCTGTTCCCAAAATTATAGTATAACTACTAGCTGCTAAATTTTTATAAATTGTATTTAATTTCGATGCACTTCGCATTCTGTTAAAATTTTGACAGTAAGCAACAATTTCATTATTATTTACTATAGCGGATGTATTCAGAGCAGAAGATGTTCTATGGTCGCGCGAACGAATTGTAACGCGATCCGCTTGGTCAACATTAATTAAAGAGCTAGTACCTATAGTGGCACGCGTCGATGGGGCAGAAAATATGGATACATTACCGGGTTGTTGAAATCAAATGCATTAGGACCATGGTGGCAGCAGGGGCCGGCAAAGGGTGTACTGAATGAAGTGGGGACCGGATTGAACGTTGTATATGGTGGCATGGAAGTCGATGCATGATGTGTGCACATATTTGCTTGGTACGGCGAAGTCGTTGCCGCAGAAGTAGTCGGGAACCTAGCCGGTAGCCTATCATGATGTGGTGGCGTATTTGGTGCCACAAGAGAGGGTCCAGGGTCCAGTGGTGGTGTATTTGATGGCACAGAAGAGGATCCAGGGTTTAAGGTTTCTCCACGTTGAAAATTGATGAAGGTCGGCATCTTCTTTTTCGGCTGAGGTTTCCTATTGAACGTAACCTTGGCGGCAGCGAGCAGTTCCTTGTCAGTGGAAGGTGGAGATCGGCTTTTTAATTTATTGTTGAGGTAGTCTTGTTGGTTTAGGCTCGCGTTTCGGTTACGCGCCTTGCGTTGACGATTTTTTTTCTTTTTAGCTTTATCCGCGTTCTTTTGTTGTTCCTTGCGACGCATTTGCCTTGCATCGTAGGCTGACCAGTCAGCTTTCCACACCCTCCTTGTGCCCAAAAGTCGCCAACCTGAGACAACTTTAGGGTTCAGCTCCTCGGCCAGGCTCGTCACTGGTGCAGGTGGGGAAAGGACAGGTTTCGCGCTAACGGCATCGTGAATGGATCGAAGTTCATCAATAAGGTCGGCATTTGCGGAAGGATTATGCACTGTTGCCCTTAAGGCATTAAGTTCTACTGCAATGGACTGGAGAGAAGGAGTGAGCTCCTGTTCCAAGTTGGTGAAGCAGTTACGATGCTGCTCTTCGACCATATTCATCAGGCTGTTTTGATGGCCCAAAATCATCTCCTCCAGCATTTCAAACGTTTGAGCAATTTTCGTTTTATGACCGTCAAAAGCTGACACGTACTGCTCTTTCATTGATGATGAGAGCGTGTCAAGTAAATCTTCAGCAGACGGAGGTGGTCGCAATGCCGCTTTTATTAGGGCCGAAAGCTCAATTTTTTGGCCATTGATCTGATTGGAGATCGTGTCGATACCATCAATCAATGTCTCTAGGCAAGAAAATTTTGCCACCTGAGAACTCAGCTTTTCGTGGGAGATGTTTTGGATCTTTAGTTGCTCCAATATTTCTGTTTGCTGTGCCATTAATTTCGTTTGGTCGATCTGCTCTGATATCAAATTTTGGCAGTCACGGCAAACCGGGAGCATGAACCTCCTGATTGACTCCTCGCAGTTTCGCTGCACTCCAACACAAGCGGCGTGGAACCTTCGGTGACATGGGCCCGTACACGTCCAAAGGTGGACGCTATCGACGACATCACAAGTGGAAATATGACACTTTGGCATTTTTGTTTTGTTTTTGTTCGCGGTAGCACAACACAAAAAAAAAAAAAATTAACTGACGAAGGCACTTGACTGCTTTGACAAAAAAAAAAGAGTTCTGTAATTGCTGGAGTAGCGCGGAAACACGTCTATATCGTTCAACGTTCAACGTTCAAATGATTCATTCATCCAAATTCTCTTGTCATTTTGACCTTCAACGGGAATTTTTTTTCATCGTTTTTCCATGCATCGTAAAGATTCAATAAAAATCGAGGTTTTCGGTCCAGGAATTGAATTTTTTTCCTCGAGTTGATCCCCATTTAGAGAATTTCTGAAAACTGGAGAAGTTTTAGTTTTAGTTTTCAAGGATCTCTCAGAGACCATTCTGTAGAGCAAAGCGTTTGATCGTATGTGCGATATTGCAGTTTGAATGCAAGAAGCTTAAAAAGTCTAATTTTCAAATAATTGATGTATCTCAAGTTTCAAACACTTAAGAAAGGTTAAGTGTCATCAGATAATAGAACCAAAAATAATCAAATATTAAAATATGAAATAATTTAGAAGGAACAATTTCATTGGAGTTGAACGTTAGAAATGAGTAAAGTTGGAGATATTCTTGCGTGCACTCAAACGTTTATTAAATTATGCACGATACTGTTAGTAAATTATTTGTAAAACACCAACCACTAAGCAAAAAATCCATCAATTCTTTGTTCATTTGAAACCATGCATTATAAGCAATGCTGAATACATTCAAGTAATTTATCAATATAAATAGACTTTTTGCACTTATCTCCCAGCGCATCAAGTTCCTAGCTTCAAAATAAACAAAATTACTGTATTGTGTTGTGATTACTTAGAAATCCATTATGTTCATTTTCTATGAGTCCGACTGTGTTCAGCAAAAAATAGTAAAAATGAACCGGTCTAATTCCAATTCTTGCAAAACGGTTTCCTATTCCTGTCGCAAAATTACGACGAATTATGGGGCCCGAGCGATTCGATTTCAATCGAATATTGACAAATTTATATAGTTCAGCTTAGTTTGAAATCATTTTTCTAATTTTATTTCAACACTTTTCTGTCGAATTTCATGATTTTGATCGTTATATGCATTGACAGGAAGCGATAAAATAAAGAAACACTTTGGGGGGATCACTAAGTTCGTTTTACAATATGGCGGAGTGCATAAATAATTCAATTCACTTCGCGATTTCAATATCAAATAAATTAAGAAATAGTTTTAAAAGGGACAAATTTGTGATAGAAAATAAATTCACATGCTTAAGTTTATCATGTGAAGTAGCCAATTAAAGTGGAAAGTGATTTTTCGGCTCTAAAACATGCATTCTTGAATTGCGACGAATCAGAGGGATACGACGGAGGAGGGTACACCTACCCTACTATCACACATCAATTATTTACTTCGCGAACGACCGATATTAGCTGGTGTCACTTTAGGTACTGTTGCTGTTAGGGTAAATGTTCCTTTTTTTGCCTTTCGTGTACGCCGGTTGTAGCTGTGTAGAACCATCTTCATCTGTAGCCGTTTCTGAATGAGGAGATCGATGCCGTTTTATAGCATTCTGATTATTCGCATCTTCTTCTTCATTTCTTTGCTGATCTGCACAACCCTTGATAACCTTGGTACAACTGCTTCTTGCGTCTTCTGCATCAGTTGCCCCTCTGTCCATTCGTGTTGATGTCAAGTTTTTCGTTGTAATCTGCACCTTCGGTTGAGCACTTCTGCGCTCAGGAGTTTGAACCACTCCAGAGTAGCTCACTGTAGCTTGCTGCTCTACCCTGCTAGCAGAACTAGCTGGGAGAGACTCGCGCGTGCCGTCGAGTTGGTGTACATCTCCATCCGTTTGTGTTTTTCGGTTCCTATTTTGTGGGCAAGAAGCTTTAAGGTGACCTTCAAGCTTACAAAGAAAGCATTTTTGACTAATTCCCTCGTAGTATATTCTCCCTTTGCGATTTGAAAAAAACAAAAAAGCTGGGATCTCACTTTTTACTTCAATGTACACTCCTCTAACACCCGTAAATAGATCGAGTTCTAGCTCCGCTGGGAATTTTTCTTTAGTTATTCTTTTTATGTTACCATACTTGCCCAGAACAGCCGTTATATTTGCGTCAGTGATTTCTGGAGGTAAATCAAAAATTCTGACATACCTTGTGTAACAACTTGCGACGGCCATTGTGATATTGACCGTATTCCCATTTGAGTAACAAAACTGCAGGTTTTCCGAGTTCTGAGCAATCGCATCCTTCATGGCATCGTGTGTTTTGAACTTTATAAATAACGACTTTTCTTCGGCCACTTTGTAAGACGGCTCCATTGAAGACTTGTCTGCATCGAAGTTTTTCACGAATCTAGCGGTTTCATACAAAGATGGACTGGGAGCACCATCTGGAAACTTAAATACTATTGTGTTCTTCACAATCTCGTCGGCCATTGTGAGAAATGGTACACTACACTGCTGAAACTTTGGGTTATAGCCCTTGATCTAAACACGTCTGTCTGCTAGGAAGTCTGATCGTCGACTGTTATATTATCATAAAATTTTTCAATTTCACTCAATTATATTAGTATTAAGCAGTAAAACATGGAAAAATTCATGTTTTCACTTTTTAAAACTATTATAATTAAGCCGAATTGAAAAATTTCATGCTAATATTACGTTTTACATTAATTTTGATTAATTTAAAATGAAAATAAAAAATAAAAAAGAGACAAAAAAAACGTCTTTCTTGGATGTTGCCAAAAACGAACGGTTTTCGTTTGGTCAAAAATGCGAAAAACGTGATCGTTGCTTATAACTTTTTTAGTTCACATTTTAGCAAATCGGGGTCTTCAAAGAAGTTTGTCAGTAAAATCAGCTCTATAATAAAAAAACCATTATTTTTCTGATTAATCCCCCTACAAGTGAGATAAAATTTCTAACTTCTCTGTTATAGGTTTTAGCTCTTTGATGTTTTCGACAAACTTGTTTGAAATCAAATTTTATACAACTTTGTGTCAGATGCCAAGTTTCTTAAATAATTATTATCCGAGATATCGGCCAAATAAGGAACTTAACCTATAAAAATCAGTTTATTAATTATAACTTTTTTCAGTTAATTTTAAGTTCAATAATATGTTCCACAAAGTTGTTTGTCTTACTAAAATACACCACTTTGTTGAACATTTTAAGTTTGTAAAATATGATACTGCAGAGCTATGTTAAAAAGATTATCGAAAATAGGGCTTTTTCTCGCCTTATTTTACAAACACCGGGCAAAATTGGGCAGCCCGCTTTAGATGAAGTCAAAGATTTCGTCTACAAGGTCCAGGTACAACCGTTAGTATCCATTAGTATCCAAGCGAGATACATCAATCATAAGCAACGATCACGTTTTTCGCATTTTTGACCACTGTGGGATGTTGCCAAAATCGAATGGGGTCTGTAGTATAGAAAAGCATGTTCCGATTTGAAAATTTGCAACCAAATGAGACCTATCTTGAGTTATTTTTTTTTTCGAGGAATCGAATTATAGCTGCAACCCCGCATCTTGAAATGGAGTTATGGCTGTTACCCTAGATTCCCCTATATTTTTCAATTGATTTAGAAATAAGCATGTTCGGACTTAAAATAAGGGAATTGAGGATAGAACAGTCATAACTCCATTTTCCGATGCATGCAGTGGTTGAAACAGCCTTCATTCGATTCTTAGAAAAAAATACACAAGGTAGGTATCTTCATTCTTTTTCTGAATAAAATGAAAAAAAAATGTAGGGGAGTTTAGTGTAAAAACAGCCATATCTTCATTTTCAGATGCATGCGGTGGCTCAAACAGTCATCATACGATCCCTAAAAAAAAAAAACTAAATTAGATGCATTTCGCTCAAAATTTCATGAAGCGTGTTGTGCCTCAAACGATCAACACTCGATTTCTCGGAAAAAACACTCAAGATAGCTTCCTTTTGATTCAAAATATTCAAGCCCGAAGTCCGACCATTCTTTTTCCTAACAATTCAAAAATATTGAAGAGTAAATTTAGAGTAAATCAGCCAGAACTCCATTTTTCGAAGCGTGCGGTTATTCAAAAAGCCATCATTCGATTCCTCAGAATGGTCACACAAAACAGATCCCATTCCAAAGATTCATGTCCGAACATCTTTTTTTTCTGAATAAATTGAAAAATGAAGGGGAATTAAGGGAAAAAACAGTAATAACTCGATTGATCGAAGCCTGTGGTGGCTCAAACAGCCATCATTCGATTCCTGTGAAAACAAAAAATACACAAGATAGTTCTCACTTGATATCTACAATGTTTTCAAGTCCAAACATGCTTTTTCTGAATGAAAAATGTAGGGAAATCAAAGGTAAAACGTAAAACAGTCATAACTCAATTTTCCTACGCGTGCAGTGCCTCGAACAGACTTAGTTCGTTTGCTCAAAGAGAAATACACATGATAAGTTCTGAACTAATTAAATAATGTAAGGGCATTCAGGGTAAAACCAGCGATAAATCCATTTTCCGAAGCTTGCAGTAGCTTGAACAGCCATCATTCGATTCCTCAGGAATAATCACACAAGATAGGGCTCTTTTTGTTCAAAGTTTAAATATACACTGCCGGCCAAAAGTTTGGGATCACCCCCTCAAAAACATGAAAATTTCGATCGGTCATATCTCAGCCATCTTATAACATATTGGAATTCTTTTGATCTCATTCAAGAGTTTATTTATATGACTTAAATTTAGCTAAATGTGGGACATTTTCAAAAACCGAACTTAAAATTAAAACCCGATCATCACAGTGTGGGGTGGACCAAATTTCAAAATTCGAGTTGCACTCGATTCCTTTTTTCATACTAATGAAAATACATTTGTTGAATTTTGTGCGAAAAATTAGTAATATACTAAAAATATATAAAATAGCAACTTGAGTGATCGTCCATAAGTTTGGGATCACTCCGTTTGGTATCGGTTTGGTATTTGGGGCCAAAAGTTTGGTATCAGTCTTCTAAAACATGCATTTTTATTCCACGCGTATCTCTGTTATCAAACAACGTATTGTATATCTGGTAAGTTGATTTGGAAGCTAATGAGTTGAACTTGCTTTATGGATCTTTAGTTTAAATATTTTTGAAGACTAACTTCCTTAGAATTTTTGCCAAATTTTTATCATTTTCTGATGATTTTCACCAAATAGTCCAAATAGTGTTTTGACCATAACTTAGTTGTCTTACAAGGTATTGTAGATGGATAAATACTTTACTCGAACAAACGAGCTTTTTAAATGATTTTCTGAACTTACATAACTTCATGACAATGGTTTGAAAATAGAACCTAGTGTATAAATAAAATAGCGGCTTTCATTTGAGGAAATAATTATAAAGCCAATTAAAAAAATCGTCAAATAAGCTTTATTCCTAGAAACATAAAATCAATAACAGATGTAGTTAGTAATGCTTAGCTGCGTTTTTTATCGCAAAAACTTCCTAAAGCAGCTTAGGGATAAATTTATGTAGAAATGATCGTGTTTCTAAGGTGATTTAGATAAAATAATTGATTTGTCTTTTTCAGCTTCCCACCAGTTTCAAATTTAAATCGATCCTGTTACTATTAATATGTACAAGGCGTTTTACAATTTTTTCGAAAATGTGTTTATTTCTCAATGGTACTTTACTAAAAATTCGTTCTTACTATCTTACTTAAATTTGATGCAAACAAGTTTTCGATGTTAGCATTTTTGTGCTTCTCGCGTTTTTCAGCTTTATAATGTGAAATAAGTAAAGATTGGATCTCCCTGTAGCTGAATTAAATAGAATTGCTGTAAAGTTCGTATGGAAATTATAAATTTGCACACATATTGATGAGGACTCTTAGTTCCATAGAGCCATCATGTTATTATTTGCTCAAAAAATTACTTAACAGTAAAATCATAGGAAAAATACGAAAAACTTTATCCAACTGTCATGTTGAAAGCAACGGAAATGAATCAATATTTCTTCTCTTTGAGACATTCGGAAAAACAAACTTGACAATACTATTTCGTACTCCGGGTCATAATTACGAATAAGGCAAAGTGCCGTGTAGCATAATCATGCCTAATGTTTTGGTGAGCAACGAATGTCAGCATACTTTCGGGCGAACCATTGCGCTGGCGCCAAAAAACGCTCACTTTCCCATGTCCAGCTCACCAACTCACCGAGGCAGGAGACAAGAAAAGTGATGAAGGAATTTTCATTCAGCTAACAGAAAGGACCCAGGATGTACGTGATTCATATCGACCAGTTGAAAAATTTGCAAAATTAGTAATCTTTCTGCTCTAGGCTATCAAAAATGGTGGAAACTAGTGGCTATAGATTGTTGTGATGATAAGTTAAGATTTCCAAGGGACTAGGGAGACGATAGTCGGCCGATAAAGTGCAATATTCTACCGTAGAAGAACATTCGTCCTGATTGTTCTAGAACAAAGAGAAAAGTAAGTGAAAGTATCGAAGTTCAATTTTCACATAAACTATTTAAAGCTAGATGTTAATAAAATGAAACTAGATGATAATGGGATTTCAATTAGTATGAAAATCTTTGAAATCAAACCGAAATCGAAACTGGTGAAAAATTGATTTTTCATCTTGCATGTACGTTTAAATGACGACATGAGGGGAAAAGGGACACACTTCAATGCGGAAGAATCAACCGAGTGAAAGAGAGATATGGCAATGGAAAAAATAATAACCATGCAATCTTCTGGCTTCGATTGCAAGGATAATGAACACATGCTTACTGTGGAGAAAGGCAAACGCCGAATGAAAAAAGGTCAAACGGAGAACGCTTAAAAAAAAAAGAAAAATTAAGTAATTATCACTTTGATGTACTAAATTAAATATTTATATCTATGGATCTCCAATCTGAAAAAAATACTTTGTATTAAATAAAAAATACTTCAGTTTTTTCCAATCAAAATTTTTGTCGAATGTCTCAAAATTGAGACTTACATTTCTTAATATCAAAGTATCTAAATCCAAAAATCAAGTTCTTATATTGATTTTTCCATAAATGTTATTCTTTTCGTTAGGTTTGGAACCTTCTGAATTTTTAAGCATGAATTGCACTCTGAACTCTGAATCTGTATAATCTCTGAAAGTGTATAACAAAATAAATAAGTATTTAGAATTATGAGTTTTCAATTTTAAATTTCCAAACCAGTTTATCGGCACTTTTTTACAACACAAAAATTGGTACCTACGGTTTTGGTATATAGTTTTTAAGCTTCTTTCTGAAATGCTCTATTCAAACTTTTTCGGGTGAGCTTGCATTACGTCGTATGAAATACATTAAAAATTCACAGAAAACTGCTGCAACAGTTAGCAAAACAGCTTTAAAGTTTATATTTCACATATAGAATATGTTGTTCAGGCTACAAATATTCTAAATGGATGAGTTTTTGTTTTTGATCGTAATAAAACTGTTTGTTTACATTCTGATTCATACGATGTAATGCAAGCTCACGCGAGTTTTCAACACCTGTATCTAAATTTTGTTTCAATCTTATTTCTATTTTATTTGGGTGCTCTATATGGATTGTGAATCCTACATCTGGTTAACATATGCATAGGATGTTGGTTCCGCTTATTTTTTTCTCAACCTTGGAGATCAAATTAATTTAATTGATTAAAAATCCGCAATGAAAAAGATAGCAAGAGTTTTTTATGGACCGCCACACTTCCCCACACCAAGAAACTCAAATTGATCCTCCTGGTAATGGAAGTTGCTGTCGAAAAACCAGAAATTTTCTTATACCGTGATTAAATTAAAAGGAATCTTTCGATTGCTTTGATTCAGAAGAATATTCAACCTAGTAGGCTCACAACACATGTTAGACTCCTTAATTCCAAAACGGAGCTTCCTTAAAAGATGCTTCAAATTAAACTAGGTATTCTTTCAAAACGTCTCTGAAACATTTCGTTCTTTTGACTGACATTACGTTTTTGTAATGTAAATAATCCATGAGTGTAATGGAAAAACCTATCAACATGAGGCTATCTGTGTCAGTATTGTGACCACTCTACATAAATTAGTTACGCATAAAGTCTGTTTCACATAGAATCTGTTCGGATGAAAGAGATCATTTTTCCGCAGGTATGGTTTTTATTGCACTTTAAGGAAAAAATATATAAAAATCATTCGTCAGCTTTTCGGATGAATTTTCGAACTTTTTTTGTGATACCACCCATCATTTTCTGCACAGTACTGCTGGTAACCTCATTCACCATCTTGTTCCACCACTTTTCCATTTGAGCGGGTTTTTTTCATGGTTCTGCCACATTTCTTCAGTTTGCCCTTAACTATTGCCCAATATTTCTTGATGGGACAAAAATCCAGAGAGTTTGGTGGATTGATACTTTTTTCAACAAAATCGATCTTGTTCTCCTTATACCACTTAAGGACATCCCGGCTGTAGTGGCAGCTTGCCAAGTCTGACCCGAACTTTACCGGAGCTTTGTGGGACCGAATGAATGGCAAAACCCTCTTCTGGAGACATTCTTCTTTGTAAACATTTCCATTCATTGTGTCCCCAGTGATGAAAATCTTAGTCTTCTTTCCACAACTACAGATCCCTTGCCAAATCATCAACTTACGAGCAAATTTATCTGCGAAAACAAATTTGAATCTACCCGGAAAATTCCCTTTACGCTTCGCAAGGTATAATTTGTTACCGGCTATTTCTCCAAAATCCGTTTTGACGTAAGTTTCGTCGCCCATCAAAATACATCCGTTGTACTTGGTCAACAATTTCTCGTAAAACTTCCTTGTCCTGGTTTTGGCAACCAGGTTTTAATTCAGCGTCCTGTTGGGGTGTTTGCTTGCATGATACGACCGCAAGCCTTCTCGCAAACAAATTCGTCGAGCTGTACTGTGGTTCGTCTTGAGCTTTTTCGCCAAATCACGCAAGGAGATTCCAGGATCATTATGGACTGATCGAATTACCTTTGCTCGCAGCTTCCGGTCATATGTTCCACTTTTACGCCTGGTTTGTTTTGCTCGATCCACTGTAAGGGTCCCCTGGTAACGTTGCAGCACCGAATTTACAGTCGATTTTGGATATTTCAGGAATTTCGCGATCTTTACCCCTCACCTCGTCGGTTTCTCTACGTGAGTGTGCAGAATTTTCTCTCGCCTTTCGCGTTCCATCGTCGATAACTTTCGACTGACTGCTTCAATCTTGATGAAATTTTCACTACTAAGTAAACAAACCATCCGGATCAAAACACTGTCAATAGATTCGCGATGTGAGAACTAGGGGCGCTGCAGTAAATGAAAAGATGCGACCAGATTCTATGTGAAACAGACTTTATCCTAACCCCGATTCACTCAGCACATTTCTGTAGTTGACGCTACAACATTGATTCGATAGTGAACCGGGGCGGTTCAAGTCCATATCGCATTATTTATCTCTTTAAACATCTCATAATGCTTTTGAAATTGGATTCGAATATCATTGAACAAGGCCGAAAAACTGAGGAAAGGTTAAATCGAAAGTTTTATAAAAGATTTATTATCTTAAAGCACAGAGAACAGACGTACAAGCTATCTCACGAAACTTGTGTAAAATTTCCAACGAACATTTTAACCAATTTTTCCTTTTTGGCTTAACCACCAGATGTCTCCAAATACACCAAAGAGAACTGTGAAAATTTGATTTGAAACTTTTGAACGGCGCAATAGATGGCACTGTTTTAAGTCAAGTTGCAACGTATTTTTTGGGTGTCAGCATTTGAAATTTTACACACTTGTTTGAAGATTTTTTGTTCGAGCTTGTACGTCTGTTCTCTGTGCTTAAAGTGCTTTCCTGTTCGTTGTTTGAAAAACACCGCAATTTGCAAGCAAGACTTTTAAAGTAACTTTTTTGTATAATGTTGAAAATCCGAAATTCGATTTATTTTCTCAGAAATAATTGTTATGTGTTTGACTTATAAAGTTATGAAAAATCAAGTCTTCTCATTCTGCTTACCATAAATAATAATAGGTTTTACTATCATCTACTTAACCGCCTATCAACAGATTATCGGGTACAAGTTTTGACCATAAGCCATCCAAAAACCAGCCTAACCGAAAGCAATGGGGAAAAAGAAACAAACTCCTGTTGAAGATCTAATAATACCACCTCAAGACACCCGGATATGTGGTATCATTTGCATTTGCCAGTTAACTTTCGTACTGAGCACCGTAGCGATTGTTTACCTTACGGTGGCCATCTATATGCCAACGTCTCGGGCACAGAAGAGTGGAATCGATGAAACCCCGGTGATGTGTACAACAACCAGAGCGCTGAACAAAGATGCCTGCGAATGGGGTTCATGTGGTGAGTGGTGTCTTAGCAAGACTTCGGGTGCCTGCATCCAGATCTATGTTCATTTGCGCACCAACGGAAGCAGCCTGACGTTTCAAAACTGTACCAATTCAGCGAACAAAACATGCTATGGTATAGATCAAGAGAATGCCAAGAAAGCTCGTTGTATTGCGGATGAATGTAAGAATCTCACCGGAACTTTTAACTGTACCACGGGAATGTGTATCAACATAACGGATGCATTCGAGTGTGTTTTCAAGAACACCGATGCACCGATGAAATGTTCCGGACGACGAGGCAAGATCACCTGCATTGATATACACGGGCTGTTCTCCTGTAACCGTGGAACATGTCGAAAGATAAGAACTCCATACAATTGTGACCGCCGCTGTGTGGATATTCCGACCAGGAATAAGAATATGATATTATTGAGTGGAGATAAAGTTTATCTTTCGCAATGTTCAAGTGCGGTTGATACGATAACTAATCAAGAGGTTTGGAACGAAAGTGACGGGAAAGTGATAATGAATTCGTGTTACACCATACAGAACACCACCAATGGTATTCAAGCAACCGATTGTGTTAACGGATCACTTTTGGAGAAAGATGAGCTTACTGACCTCACCAATTTCACCTATCTAAGCTACCTGCACTATGCAGTATCAACACCGCTGAAAACCATTTCCCCACTGGAGCAGGATTTGACCATTTCAAATGAATCACGGCTGATGATCAATCTAGAAGGTTGCGTCAATACGCTTCAGGATGAGTGTCGGGACTTCCTCAAGGAATATGGCAAAGATGGTACCGATCACAACGCCAGAGCTAGGTTCCCCTGTTTCTACTCTAAAGCTAATACGGAATCGGTGGTCGCTAGATTTGATTTAGCTGAAACTGAAAAACAGTTCCTCGTCGGGTTCTACGTACCAACGATTCTGTTTGGCGTCTCTTGCCTGACCTTGATATTCTGTCAACGCACCATTTACATAGGAGATGATGCCAAGATGCGTTTCGTCGGATTCAAAAAGAAAGAAACCACCGTTGCTAATGGCGCAGCCAAAACAAATGCTAAGGCCAAATCTGGTGATGGTGGTGGAGGCGGCGATTCGGTCATGGCTCTCTGAGATCCATCACGTAAGGACCAGTTTTGTTTTGATTTTAAGTTCCGTTGCTTGTTGCTTGCGGTAGTTTTGTAAATTGTGAGACATTTTTCCAAATTCAAATCTCACTTCTATGCAGCGCCTCCACCGTCATCGAGATTGTGCTTTGGTTGAAAACAACAAGGATTTTTTCGCTGTTGGGCAGTTTTTAATTGATGTTTGTCAAGCCAGTCTAGTAAATGCTAGCAGAAAACCCTTGTTGTTTCATGGAGCTGTGTCTGCGCAAGCTTTTTTGGAAAATTGGCTCACGATGTAGATAAATTTCTGTTTGTTTTCTTATCGAGAGTGTTTTTGGTATTTCGCAGATAACTAAGTTCTTTCTCTTTTACATTACAGGCATTCCTCTACTGCAAGAAGACAGTCCAGTCCATCAATCGGGTGTATTTTCGCTGCACTGATTTGCATCAACAGTACAGTTTCTTCTGCTTTGAAATCGAAAGGTTAGAAAAACCTCCTTACTTTTCTCGTCCTCAGTATGTTGAGTGTGCACCGGATAGCTCTTAGTTATGTCTACCAGTTGGAACGCGTCAGTGTTACGATCTAAAGACAATAACACATTTTACTAAACCCTAAACATCTACTTAAGTAACTGCACGAAACGTCCTATTCGAATCGAATGAAATTTGTATGCAAAGAAAATCCACTCTTAACTACTGTTACGACTCCTCGGAAACATCCAATGACCAATATCATAAGTTAAAGATACCCTCTAAAATCTAATCCCTGCAGTTTCCCAAAAAACTGATTTGAATTGTGTTGACACGAAAGGAGAAGATCTGTTTTGATATCCATATTGTTAAGTCATGTTAATGTTCGCTTTTGTGCTACCAACCTGCAATAGTCTAAGTCTTTTAATGAAATGAAAGCCAGAGTCCCAATTTTGTACTACGGCAACCGGATTATATGAGATGTGTTATCATATAAGTTCTTGTTAGAATTACCTGGGTTCGATATTTTATTACTAACCAAAGTTTGAAAATCTACACCACACATTGATAAACATCGCAGAAAAAGTACAAGACCAGAATCAATATCGAGGCTTCTCAGTCATGGAATAAGCTCATGGGCGCTTGGTTTGCAATAAAAGCGTTACAGGAGCTGTTCGCGTTGCTAGAAGTCAATGATAAACCAGCGGAACAACACAGGAACAGAGGAATGCGTGTATGATCGAAACTAACACAGCAAAACAAAAAATGAAATCAACATTTGAACCGTCATAGATGAACAAGCTATCGTAGAACATTATATACAAAACTACTAGTGAACTTATTTTAAAAACGCTATAAATACAGAATACGAAGAACGATTAGCATACAGATAAAAATTTGCTTTAAAAATTAAATACGGCTCGTAAGAACACTATCATACACAATACAACATTACGTGATCAGTGATAGCTATCATCGTTACCAAAGAGAAAAAAAAAGTAGAGCAAGATGATGGCAAACAATGAGATGCGTTCGTCTTCTTCGACACTGTCAGCGGCCCCAAGTTTGACGACCATGAGCAAACCAAGCTTGAACAACAGCAAAGCGAGCCTAACGCACAGCCGACAAAGTGTGGCTGAATCGTCGAGCAAAGAGCCGAAACCGCCCACTCGGGAGGAGAAGATTGCAGAACTTCTGGACAAGGCCAAGTTTTATACATCGCTGTGCCTGGGTAAGTGATCTCGGTATCACGATTTAAGACGCCTTAGCATCTATTTCACATTCCGTTTTGTCTCTTTACAGGAACAACGGCCATTCTATCCGTGTTTGCCTTCCTGTTTCTTATACCCTTCGTAGTAGATCCCGCAATAACGACAATCGTATCCGACTATGACCCAGTGCCAGTGACATGCGTCGTCACCGATCATGTGTACGCCGAGGGCATGAGAAACTGCACCTGGAGCTCCTGTCGCGAGGGATGCACCACGGCAGCGATTCGATGTCACCAGCTATTGGTGAACTACACTAAAATAGCATATCACGAGTGGCAGGCCCAGCCACGCGATCTCGACAGCATCGAATGGGACGTGATGGACACGAAATTTCTCGTCAACACGGAGGGCTGTGGTTATCCACCGCGAGTCAACTGCTCCGAATTCGCAAAGAAATACGGGTCAGGATAACTAATCGGCTGCAGGGGTAGCGAATTATACTTAATTTTGTCCCTATTTTTCAACAGGTATTCCCATGTGGGAGAACCTTTTCCTTGCTACTACAGTCGAGCCTATCCCGAAATGGTGGTTGCTCGATACTCTTGGGAAGACAACCTTAAACATCTTATACTGTCCCTTATCATACCGAATGTGCTCTTTGCCGTTTCGATCGGAGTGCTCAGCTATTGGTATTGTCCATGCTGCGATAAGGCGTGCCATAAATCGCCACGTGTCTACGCCGAAAAATATCCTACGAAGGAAAAGTAAGTACATTTTTTATCACGCTAACGCTACTTCACGCTTCACTTTTACCTGACAACCAAAATAGCTGGAATTCTAACTTATTCAAACAAAAATCAGAACTGAAATGCATATTCCAAAGAACAAAATCTGAACATGCCTCCCACCGCCAAATATCAATGAAGAACTACTTTTTCTCACACCATTAAACGCCATTTGCCAGATTATATGTATTCGTGTGCGCTCTTCTGTTCGAAACAACTGCATTAATACTCCAAATTTTCAAACACTTTGTTGCTCTAATATCTCTCTGACGCGCAATAGTCCAGATCTATCTCTCGATGTGCGTACGCAAACCAAGTATTTCAAATTTTGTAATATAAAGTCACACACCATTCTTCCTTTATTTTACTCTCCTAACGTTTTATCATCTATCAGTAGTACTCGGTCGATCATACACACTATCTGCACACGATCATTGTTGTTTGAATAAAATTTCTGATAATCTATCAGCTCACAGTCGGATCTGAAAGCTGAGATTGTTTTTGAAAATAAATACAATTACTCCCTGGAAGTTGTTGAAAGTAACTGATGTACAAAGACATGAGAATTTTGGATTCTCTAGAAAGTTGAGGTTCTTCTATTTACCGAACTGGATAAAGTGGCATACGATGTACAAAATAGTTACTAAGCTGATACTAACTATTACTGTCCGAAATAGATTCTGCAGAACATGTCAGAGCAGACAAGCAGCATTTTGCCCTGAATGTGGAAATGTATAATAATTCAGAATAATAAGGCCGGAACAAATATCAAATTATTCTTTTGTCACCCCCTTTGATACTTCCGAAAACCCCGAAGGGGGATATAATTAATGTTTATGCCTTCTTTTGGCTTCCCGACCTATGTACGAAAGATCCTCGGCCTTCATAGCTGATTCCCAATTACAATCTTCGACAGAATGAACTGCTTTTTTTAGACAATGTAATATGTAAGAAAATTAAAGTGCCTATAGACAGGCGCTAGTAAAATGTCAAGTAACAATATTTTTGCTCTAATTGGAATGCCGGACCGGACATTTACAGGGTTGATAATTTAGTTTAATTTATTTTATTAGAGAGGCTTGCTTGGTAGATTCGCCTCTATACAGCAGTGATTGAATTTTGCTGAGCATGAATTGATCAACCAACTCTCGCTCAACGCTTTACTCGGAAGCAAAGGTTGCTTTGAGGCAGCGAAAACGACAAAACCGATGATGCATACGCTCTCACATGGCCCGCCTTCAAGAAGCAATATACATTCGAGGCAGCGAATCCAAAAAACCAAACGAATGGCTCTCACTCATCTCCTGTTACATTCTTGAGGGAACCGAATTCAAAAGGCAGAGCAAACCCGAGTCTCCTCGTTTGTGCCTGGATCGAATACCCGACAGCGTTACCACATATACAGATTTTTCTGTAAGTATACAGATTTTTTGAAAATTTTCAAGCACAGAATCTGTATATACAGATTACAGATAATTAGAAATTTATACAGATTTCATACAGATTTTCAGAAAATCTGATATTTTCCAAGATATTTTGATTATACTTCGAGTCAATCAAAAATCATCTACTTTGATGATTCAATCATCCATCAATTATCACGCTTGCAAATAAGAAAAAACTTCCAGATTAAACTTCGGAACCGTTACAATGCAAGACAACAAGCAAAGGGTTGAAGAAATTTTTAAATCCTGTGTTTAAGAATCGTACACCAAAATTGGTCATTGCATTATAGGGAATGTAACATTTAATGGTAAAAATTATTGACACAATGTTCAAATCCCAACTGGATGTTAAGCCCCAGCAGAACACAGATCGTTATAACAAAACAAAATATATCGACCTAAAACTTTACATGACCTTATTTCACACACGTAGAGGACCTGTATTTTGTCTGTTATAATTAATCGGACAAAATTAAACCAAAAACGGTTCGCGTATACAAAATATCAGGTTTATAAAAAGGTCACCGTAAATCAGCGTAAGTATCCGGAATGAACATTTTTGATACAGATTTCAATACAGAATTTTGGGATTTTATACAGATTTAAAAGATTTTTTAGCTCGAAAATACAGATTTACATGTGGCAACGCTGATACCCGAGGTTTTTCTGCTATTGCTATTATTGCACAGCAACCGCACGCAGGCAGCTAGTTTTTTCGTTTCTTTTCCTCCCCTCTCCTTGCTCCATACGTTGCGGGCCTATGCATGCAATGCAATAAGTTCGGTTGTTGTCGTTGTTGCCTCAACCTTTGCGGCGAGGTTGAAGATGTTCTCCTCAACGACAGCTATCGGCTTGAGTCCATCAAATTCAATAACGTAAATGAGTAGGGTAAATGATCTTGAGCGGAACTAGTCGAAATCTGATCTTGAGCGGAACCATTTATTTTTCTTAAGATGTAGGCAATGATTGTTTATGAATCTTATCAAAATGTTGAAAAAATACTTTTTCAAAATCTTTTCAAACAAGCATTAACATTTTTGCTAAAGTTTATTAACTGAAATAATGTTATTAGAAGATTTAAAATCATACGCATTTCTGCTGCAATTTTCGTCAATCTACGCTGACTTTGAACGTCAATTTATGTAACCCTTGGCCGTTATAAACTGATTCTTAATGACTAAAATAGTAGAAAAATTCTTAAAGAAGCATTATTCGTGTTTTAGTAACAAGTTTTCTATCAAAATATCAATAAATCGCGTAGTTTTTAAAAGTAAAATATGATCTTGAGTGGAACCATCTTTGATCTTGAGCGGAACTACTAGCTTCCGAAATAAACCGCTAGGTGCGCTGTCTTATGCCTAATGTCTCACACGTGATTTTAACCCCTGAATATATGCAGCACCTTTGTATTTTCCTTATTATATCCGCTTTAGGGAAAGAAAAGATGTATGATTAAATTCGAATAGAACAAAAATTAATTAATTGATGTCATAGCGTACCAAGCTAGGCACACAAAAAGTTTAAATTTTTGGGGTACAAGAAATGTGTTTTTGATTCTTTCTTTCAGAGGGTCGACGGGAAGGAGGAGGAATGCTTTCATACATATTTTTTGGCATAATTCGAGAACTAATGAAGCCAATAAAGTTAAGTCATTATTTCAGAATAAGAATCAATCTTCATTGCCATTACTATTCGTACTTTAAGAAGTAGCTTTCATTTGAAAAGGTTGTTTTATATGTTCAAATTCCAATTGAAAACGATATTCTACCTAATAAACAAAAATTTAAATTGTTTTTAACACACATTCCTTCAGTTTTACATAGTGTAGCAAAGCACACAAAGCAAGCTATTTTATAATACTCCACGATTCAATTGGTGGGCCGGTATTTAAACTCTATCCAATTCCCTTGTGTTTGATTTTACACTTGAGCTCGAACTGGAAGTCGGTTTGAGAAATGATTGTTTTATCAATTGAGCTAAATAATTAATGTTTCCATAAATTTTAAATTTAAATAAATTTAATCTTGATTCATAAAAAACTGGAATTTATAATCAACTTTATTCTTTGAATGAGTTGCTTAGAGCAAGATTGCCGAAATCACAGAAAAATTTGGTTTTCACAGAATTTTGAGGAAACTTTCATCACAGATTTCACAGAATTTTTGAACTTTGATCGGATTTCCATAATTATAATTTTTTTGATCAATATTAAATTTAGTTTTCTTACTTTCAATTAGAAAGGTATGAAAAGATTCTCAACGTAAACTGATTTTTCCCAATCAAAATATAAAAATGATCCATTTTATCATGAATTTCCAATGTAATTAAAGGATTTAAGGGAATGAGAAATGACAAAAAATCGGTTTTTTTCTCAAAAACATTGATTTAGAGCGATGTACAGTTTTTTTTTTGCAAATTCTATAATTAAAGGCATCTTCTTATGTATTTCTGACTCTGTCGTTACCTTCAAAAGTCGTTCTGGTCAATATGACCCGAAGCGCAGATTCAAAGCATCTTAATCACAATTACAACATACTGAGGAACTGACGTTTTAGAGAGACCAAATACGATCAATGAAAATGTTAGTCAAATTAACGACAAAAAACTAAAATTTAAGTTTGAAATATCAATTCATTAAGAAATGAGATACAGCGATGCAAAGACAAAATTGGATGTCTTTGTTTTGAGTTAGATTTTTTTTTCTACCGGAAAATCCAGAATTGCGGTCAAAAAATTCATTGGACCCCCACATATTTATACATCGTCGGATAGATGTATTCTTCACAATTCTAGAAATTAAAAAAGCACCCAAATACTGCAAAGTTGTCAGAAATTATAAGCAATTTAAAAATAAAATTGTTGTTTGGGACTTTTTTCATTCGGAGCCAACTACAGACAACCTAGTTGAACAAATTCACTTCTTTTAAAAATATTTAGAAACTAGAAAAAATAACCTACACAATGAATCCAATATCATAAAAATCAGTCAATATTTGCAGCCACGGGAATAACAACAAATTACAAGTCAAATTTTCCCGAAACGCAGATTTTGCGAACAGCTTTGGAAGGTTAAGCATGCAATAAATTTTAACGGATATTTTGAGAACAACTTTGGAACGCTAAGTTCCCTTTTTACGTAAAAACATTGATTTTTTAACTTTAAAATCTTCAAAGATGAAATTTAATTGAAGTTTCACAGTTACACAAGTATTAGGAATGAGAGCTATAAAAGATGTTGACAGACGAAAATGGTTCCGCTCAAGATCATATTTTAGTTCCGCTCAAGATCAGCGTGGTTCCGCTCAAGATCAGAATTCTTACTCCAGTAAAACAGCTCTAGAGTTATTAGGATTTAGTCTAAAATATTTTAAAATTCATCATTAGAAAGCAGAAACCAAAATCTATCCGCTGAACTGAAAATTTTTTTGTTCGGATATAACCCACAGCCATACCGCTTGATCAACTGTTTCGAGTTGCGTCGAAATGAGCCATTTAGTTCCGCTCAAGATCATTTACCCTATGTGTGCCTCGTCTATTTCATGCATCATGTAGCGACCGAACGTTGAGAGAGTTCGTTCTGAGCAGCGAACGGATAGTGTCTCTCGGAGCAGATCCTCCTCATGGGGGGAGGTTTGAATGAATGTATATGTATCGTCTCCTGTATTACTATACGATGCCTCAGAGTGTGTATTTTGAATGCCTCTGATGAGAAAATGGTTGAGGATTTCAATCACTGCTATACAGGGTTGTTACCAGATTTATTCTTATTTTCTTAACTGGGATTTTAAACTTGTTTATGTATTTATCCCGTAAATTAATTCTCACTGACATCATCGAACTCAAGATACTTGAGAGCTCAGTTGTTCTAGCGATTGCTATTGCCATGGTTGTCAATTTCTCCCCGAGCGGCTTGAAAAATGCAACTCAGTGAACTTTTCGTTTTGAAACACTTGCCCTGCTCTGTTAAGACGCCGGGCGTACACCAAATCAAAGAGCAGAGAACGCTTCATCAGAGTGAGAGCAAGAGAAAAAAATCATCACATTAAGTGTAGGGGAGCAGCGCTATAGAAACACAGTAGGCTTGGTTCTATCCCAACAATAAAAGGAAGAAGAAGAAGCAATATCGTTTCGTGCTGTTTGTTTGCCTACTATGGTAGGAAGAGAAGGAAAAAATGCACTTCAGATGTGTGTTTCGGGATCTCTCCTGCTCACACAGTATTGTTGCTATTGGGGCACTGGTTTTGCTCGGCACTTGGCTTCGGCTGTACTCGGAAACGAGTGTAGAGCATTTCGGAATGAAGTGTGGTGCTCTACAAATCGAAGAAGATAACGGTGCGATTTACACAGCGCACTGTCGGATTTGAGAAGTGCGGACCAACCATGGCTATTGCTGATGTTACGAGATTGTCTCCCATAATCTTATACTTCGCCGGAGGCATATCTAAGATGCCACATTCTCTCTTTTTGAATGTTTCATTTATATTCATTTTTTTTATTATAATAAAAATTTCTATGCCATGGGGTATATTATATTTTTGATGGCCATGGGCTAAAACCCGGCTAATTATCAGATGCTATGGGCTGAAACCCGGCTACATATTTATTTTATTCTATTTTATCCTACGACGTCCATGGGCTGATACCCGGCTAACTGTCGATTTTAATTTCATTAATTTAATCTCAAATATCAAAAACACTAACAGATTGCCCAACTAGGCTGTCAGATCACCTGATTTCTCAAATTATAAAAAAACACTTACTTATTGACCTTCTGGGCTGCAGACATCCTCAAATTTGTCAAATTATAAAATCACAAACTTATTGCCCATATGGGCTGGCGAACTTTCAAATTTCTCAAATAATGAAAATTTCTCATATGAGCTGTCGAAACCTCTACCCATTTGGACGATCGAATTCCCTTTGCCCGTATTGGAGCTTTTTGTTATACTTGCGTTGGGCAACACTCCAACCCGGTCTAGTCTCTCTCTTTTGCGGAAATAGGAACGCAAAAAAATCTCCTGCCATTATCTGTCAATGAGGAATCCCGGACGGCCCATTTACTGGGTTCATCTCGAGATTAATTCTTTTTATTTTTTCAAAGAATTTAACAGCAAGCTGTCATTCTTCCCAAGAACCCGGCCTTATTATTTTTTCTTTTTTTCTGGGATTTTCATCTTGTCGGATGATTCATCCCTAAACTCGGCCTTATCTGACATTATCGAGTTCTAGATACTTGAGAGCTCAGTTATTCTAGCGATTGTTATCGCTGATGTTTCGAGCTTGTCTCTCATAGTCTTATACTTCGCCAGAGGCATATCTAGGATGCAACAACTAGTAAAAACTTTTTTGAAATCCGGGCAAGTTTTAACCAATTAAAAAGCATTTGATCCCTGAGTGTATCAAAGAGTACGAGTAATTGTGTTTATTCTCATCAAAACACCCACTACATCAGCCATCTAACACACGACAACCATTGCACCGTTTGCTCTTGTACTTAACACATCTCTTACATTTTCAATTTTAACCTTAATGCATATGTATTGTACGTTTCATAATTCTTATCAAACAATATCATTTTTGCTTCTCTCTCATATTTTATAGCAAACTTCTGTGCCGTAGTGACGATGAGGAAGACGAATTAGACTACTGAAAGTTTATTTTCAATTTTTCGTCACGCAGCAGCCGATTTTTCACAAGTTGAAAAATTTTCTCAAACCACCCTCCCCATAACACCGCCATCATTTTTTCCATGTCTACCAAAATCTTTTTTCTGTTCGTTTCGTTGATTCCTAATCGGAAAGTCCACCACCATGCCTATTAGACAGAACCCAAGAAATTGTTTCCCTCGACAAGCAATAAGGAGCATCGTAATGCCGAATCAGTCTCGACAGTAACCGTTTTTCGTATCTTAAACTTTCAATTTTATAGTTAAACTGCTGCATGTCTTTGCCAAATCTTTTTCACAGTATTTTTATTTCATTTTGACTCCATGTTGCACCGATTGCAAATCCATTTATCGCAATATCTGCGTTTGGCTCGCTACTACCCAACAACTGATCATTGAAACTGATTCAGTGCCGTTATCGACAGTTATCATTCGAATCGATTACCAATAGAACAATTCAGAAGTATAGCATGACGGGCTATTAAATAGCTTTTCTATTGTTCAATCATCTGCTCAAAAATTTAAATGTTTGTAAATACTGTACAAAACCATATGACTATGCAGACATCTGTATATAAATTTAAACTCGTGATAAAATAGATCTAAATACCATAACGTTATTCAAAACAGAAGGATATTTTGCATAGCATTCTCATAGATTAATGAATTTCGATCAAAATGTTCACTTATGATTCAACAATAGAAGCAAAAATCTCAATTTTGGTATTTACAATTTTTATGCTCGTTTCGAACTTAGTATTTTTGTTATAATTATTTTTCTAATAATTATTCTTTTCGATTTACCAAACTATAGTTTCAACTTTCAAGAAATCCTAACAACAAACTATTGTTTCATTTCCGCCAACCTATCAACTACTACTATTCATTGTACCGACAATCCTGTAAATCTGTCTGCTAAAACACCAAAAATCTCAAACACACACTAAATATCGTCTATCGACGAATCAAACACAATCTACGCTCACCGACAGTAAACAGTCTTGGAACCTCGATTACCAACAAGATTATATGAGCAAAATTTAACTGCACCAGTGAAAATCATCCCTTGGAGAGGTTCAGCGGATTCCAAAGATACCCAACCTGGAAGATCGAAGATTTCATCACCGATTTTTGAAAAGAAGAACTAAGTTTGCTAAATTTCAGCACCTCATCGAATTTCAAGGAAAAATAATTGATAAGTTTTAGACATATTATTTTTGTACATTTGACTGTTATTTCCAATCGTTAGGTTTCGTGTTTGTTCGTTTGTTTTATAGATAGTGACAGACAACCAAGTCCAAAGATTACGGTTAGATCTAGCGAATATAATGGTTATTATATTTTTATCATCTAGCTCTTATCGCATTTGTGAGCGATCACAACGAGAACGCAAAAACGCAAAGTGCTTCGAAGGTTAATATTTTAAAACTCGATATTTAAAACATAGAGCTACCAGAGGTAGTAAAAAAACAAGAGGAAGAAAACAAATGAACTTAGTCTATCGTTTCAGCAAGCAAAAAAAAGTGAAACAAAATCTTTAAATATATTTGCAACTCGTAACAACTAAACTAAACAATGCTAATCTAACACGCTTGGCTATTGAAGTTCAATCTTTTTCAATAGTGAATGAATAACAAAACAGACGATTCAAAATAAATCCGCACACATGATACAAATTTGTAACTTTTGAGAAATCAGAGAATTTATGGAATAAAGTCAAAGCTTTACTTAATATAAAGGAAGAAGTTATGTTTTTTTTATCCGAAAGCCGCTCGAAAATGAGGTGATTTGTGAATTACGTTCACCGCGAATGCCAATTGAAATACAATGCCAGTTCTGGCTGCTTGCTGGTAGTTAAAAGCCTTACTTTTTTGCTAACATGACTAAGTTAGACGACTCCAATACCCTTTTCGGGAAAATTGCCAAAGAAATACGACATATGGTACGGAAAGAATTAGATCATCTGCATATCACTCTCTCAACTCAACTATAACCTGGTTCGGTATCGTTGAGCTTTTGAAGCCCTGAAACATCCGCAGTGTCAGCATTGCCTCGTAGGTCATATACAAAAACCAACACCAGTATACACTCAACGAGGTATTGAAGACTGGCCTGCGGATCCGAGACCGACCAAGCCCGCTTGTCAGGCAGTAACAAAGTCACTATTGACAGCGACGAGCTGGAGATAGCCGAAATCTACGTATATCTCGGCTCGCAAGTGACTGCAGACATTGACACAAGCCGTGAGATTCGGCGGTGAATGATCAGAGGAAGTCGTGTCTACTATGGATTCCACTGTGGACGAGAAGACTTAGCCCTTGTACGAAGTGTATTCGAGCGACTAGTGTTAAGAACCATCTTTGGCAGCGTGCAGGAGAACGAAGTGTGGAGGCGAAGAATGAATCACGAACTCACGAGACTCAACGGCGAACCCGATATACGGAAGGTGGCAAAGGCTATACGAGAATGCCGGACAACTGCCCTGCAAAACAGGTGTTCGCTGGCATACGAGGAGAACGCGCTACTTGGGAACGAGGAGTTGGTTTCCTGTTAAGCCCGCAGGCCCATGCGGCCCTCATTTGATTGGAACCGATAAACGAAAGAATAATCGTAGCAAGATTTAAAACACACGTTAGGAACCTTACAATTGCAATGGTCAAGTGTTATGCGCCAACCGACGTTGCCGATTTGCAGGAGAAAGAGCAGTTTTACAGTCAACTGAACAGCGTGGTAGAGAAAATTCCGAAGGGTGACATTCAAATCCATTTGGACGACTTCAACGCATAGATTAGCGCCGACAATCAGGACCTTGAGCGCATCATGGGGCGCCATGGTCTAGGACAGATGAGCGAAAACAAAGAGCTGTTTGTTGAATTTTGTGGCAACAACAACATGGCGATCGGTAGATTGTTCTTCTCCCATCGACCAGCACATAAGGTCACAAAATCAAATTGACCACATCTGCATCAGCCGAAAATGGAGAAGGAGCCTTCTCGATGTCCAAAACAAACGAAGGGCAGACATTGCATATGACCATCACCTCGTCCTTGGCGAGATACGACTGAGAGTTGCGCGTGTCCATCGGTGCGAGGAGAAAGTCGGGTGTCGATACGACGTCCGCCGGTTGGAGAATCCAGTGGCGAAACTGCCGACAGACGGAACAGTCGACGAGCAGTGGTATGAAATCAAGAAAGCCTTTATTACGACGAGCTAAGGTACTCTCGGTAAAGTTTGTGGAAGAAGAAGTGAATGGATGACGGATGGAATTTGGAGGATGGTCGATGATCGGAGAAAGGGGAAAGTCGGAATTGAGCAGGCATGTACCGGGTCAGCCAAAGCAGCCGATCGCTTACGATATGCGGAGCTGGAAAAGGCAGTTAAACGAGCTTGTAGACAAGAAACAAAAGAGAGCCTGGACAAACTCGCTAGTCGGAGAGGAACAAAGAGCCGCCGCCAATGTAGATAGCCGAATTGTTTATGATCGACACGGCAGCAAGCTGAATCCCGATCCGGACGATCATGTGTGGATGTCATACCTAGTTATTATATCCACATTGCCTCTATGATAACCCATTCCTGAGTAACCTTTGTTAAGAGTGTGAGTAATAAAAGCAGATCGATAGAGAACCCACGCATCTCTTCTACACGTCCGAAATCGTCCCGTTTTCGAGTTAATTAGTGTGTTTCCGCGAACCTTGCTCCCTTCCGGTCCCCGTTATAACAGTGGACCACATCACAACGCTACGTTTCAAACTGGAACAAACCAACGAATTCCAGGAATCTCTTCTGCTGGTGTTCGTTCATTTCGAAAAAGCATTCGACCGACTCAACCGTGAATACATCTGGGCGGTTCTAAAGCGACGAGGATTTCCAGAGAAACTAGTCCATCTCATCGAAGGACAGTACGATGCATTTTCGTGCAAGGTCTTGCACGACAGTGTCTTGTTCGAACCAAGACAATTCTGGTAACTGCTGGAGTAAGACAAGGATGTATTTTATTACCGCTGCTTTTTCTCATCGTAATGGATGAGATCTTGACTAGATCGATTGACTATAGACCAAACCGAGGATTGCCGTGGAATCCTTCGACAATGGAGCAGCTAAACGACCTTTACCTGGCAGACGATATTGTTTTGATCGCTTAAAGACAACAAGACATGCAGAGCAAACTCGACGACCTCACCGAATGCTCCAAGGCAGCAGGTTTTAAAAATGAATATCGGAAAGACCAAGTGGAATGCTTTCAGTAACTTGTTAGCCAGATAACGCCTGATGGTGGTAAAGCATGGATCACCATGAGTCTGGACGCACTGTTTATTATACCATTGCGCTCCTAGTTGTTGGATCTGGAATGTTTTGACAAAACTTTGTTCGGAAATGTTTCCTCTATCAGTGCTGAAAATTTCATTACGATTCGTTTTGTTCCAAAAAATTTACACGTGATGGAAGCCGCGAGACGAAAATAAATTTTGGACACTCACGGTAAAAACCGACGTGGTCGGGTTAAAAAAATCGCGAAATCGTTAAAAATGCTCAAATCAACCGTGTGCAGCGTTCTCAAACGTTTCCGTGAAATGCATACTATCGATCGGCAGGTTCATACCAAGCGTTATAGTGGACCTAAGAATCAGAAACTGCATTTGAAGGTGTTGAGAACGATCAAGGCAAACACAGGGTAGTCGGACTACGACATCGCCAAGAAGTTCAACGTCGACAGGTACACCGTCAGAAGGATTAGTCTCCGCGAAGGAATACGATCCTAAGCAACCAAACCGGACATTGAAGCAGAATGTAGTAGCCGAAGGACGTGCCCGGAAGTTATACAACAAGATTCCAACGAAGTACGACGGATGCATCCTCATGGATGACGAAACGTACGCGAAGATGGATTTTGGGCAGCTTCCTGGCCAAAAATTTTATAAAGCCACTGCAGTGATGCACTGCACTGGTCGGGGTGATGTCCCCGCCAAAGTCAAATTCGTTTTTGCCGATAAGTTGACAAGAAAGTGTTTTATCTGGCAAGGTATTTGCAGCTGCGGACGAAAAACCCCGGTTTTTGTGAAAAACAAGACCATGGACTCCGAAATGTACAAGGAGGAGTGCATTAAATTTTTTTTTTCGTACAATAGATCTCACAAAAGACCAGTAAAGTTTTCGCCAGATTTGGCATGCTGCCACTACAGCTAGGATGGACTACAGTGGTATTCGGCCAACAGGTGGATTTTGTTGAAAAGGACATCAACCCACTCAACTGCCCTTTATTCCGCCCTATCGAAAAATTTTGAGCAATTGTCAAGCAGAAGATGAAGAAGAATGGTAGGACGACTCGGGAAGCAACAGAGATGAAGAGATTGTGGAACGAAATGGCCGCTGAGGTCAGTGAATAGGGTGTCCAAACTTTGATGAGTGGTTCTAGACGAAAAGGTCGAAATTTTATCAAAAAAACATTGAAATATTTTATTTCTCATTTTTCCTTTGAAGTGCAATAAAAACCCTACATTCTGATTATAAAACTTTTTTTTTCGTTTACATAGCTCCGAGATAGACCCGTTTTAACGTGTCCAGATTTATAAATGCTTTATAAAGAAAGACATCGAAACCCGGATCAGAAAATCCGGAGGTGTAACGATTAATAGACAAGTTGTAGAATTTTGAAAAAGTTCGTTGCCATGAAGAAGGTTGATACCAGCAGATACCAAATGAAAAATGTGAGCGAAATTTTGAATCAAATTTTTTTGTGGTAATCATTCGACAATGATTTGAAGTCCTCTCAGTTAAAATTGACTTACCTTTAGCTCCTCCTGGCGACGATAGGCCTGCATCATCAGTTGCTTTCTGGTTTCTTCGGACATTACCGGCTCTCGACCGGGTGCTCCCTCACTGGTTGTTGTCAATTTAATAATAATTTTGGTTTTTTCATTATTGCCAATTATTTCCCCAAGCTTACGATCCGGCAACATTTGCTTCCCGGCAAACCAGAGCTGCACCTTGGATGGTTCTATCACCTCGAGGGAAGCTTGGGTTCCGGTTAAATCTTCGGTATTTGTAAACTCCATTCGGATGGGATCATGCGGTGGTAGTTGCATCGGGTAAACAATCATAACTGCACCGCGCAATAGATCGACTGCCTCCTCCACGTTTTTCTGGGTCATTGGTTGACCCTGATCAACCAACTTTCGAGAAATAAGAACTTTTGCATCCGATACGGCATTCTGCAAAATATCTTGCATTTTCTCCTGCGGCTGCCGACCATTGCGACGCCCAACTGGATCCGGGTTGTTAGTCCAGCCTCCGGATGGGATACATTTTTCACCCCATTCGTCAGTGAGATGCAGTTCTTCGACCTGTTCATCAGTCAGTCCCAACATGTCCGGGGGTAGCATTGTTCCGTGTTCAGCAAGTTGTTCGATTTCTAGAATAGATGGTTACTTTTAATTTGTGGCTCTTCATTTTTGAATTGATATTCAATTGTGTATACACGGCAATCAAACTCCGCCTAAAGATGATCACTCAACCTCTACAGCTTCAATTATACCTTCAACTTAAAGTTATAGTTTTGAACCGAAACCGAGGTTAACCTTCTAAATTTTTTGGAACTTATTCAAATGCAGTTGTAAATCCTTCAAATAATTTGATGTGATCCAACATTTTGTACCATTTGAACTTTTTGTTTCTACCAGTATGCTCATATTTGTATTTTTCATCCATTTTCCTGTGTTATATTATTCCTTAACCTTCAGATACAATAATTTTTTACAATTATAATTTTTTAGGCGGAATGCATCTGTGGTTAACCTGGCAAGACTATTGGAAGTGGAGTGGGTTGCCAACCATTGTACGGTTGGATGGCTTTCTTCGACGAACCATTGACCGTGGAAGCTCTATAAGTAATTCGAAGGCCAAGCCACACAGCCAAAGACAGGACCTTGCTGCCGATGAAGGAACCATACATTCTCTTATATATAAAAATGAAGGCGTTTTTTTTGTAACACCATCACATATGAACGGACGGTCGGAATGAAGTGAAATTTTGTATCCGAAGGTTTTTCAGGCCAGAGATGGTTTATATAATAGTTTTGAGAATCTCACTTTTTATGGAAGGGAGGCTCCCATACAAAATCAACTTGAAATGGGACAAAACTCGAAGAACTTTAAGACGATTTTCATGAAAACTAATTCACAAGCACGAATAAGTTAAAGATGTTTAGATGAAGTAAACAAAGTTTACAGGGTCAGCTAGTAGATACATACATAAAATTTTCACTTCTTGTTTGGTCATTTCAATAATAAATTACAAACAATAATTTGCTAATTCAAGTTTTGATAAAAATGTTATTTTCAATGTGTCTTAATAATTAATTTTCTAAACTGTGGATTAATGTGCGCTAATAAATATCATTATTTTAATATATTGCGTACAAAAAACTTTTTTCGGTTAAATTAGTTTTTTTTTCTTCTGCAAATCCATGTATTTCGGATTCATGATGAAAATAATTTTTGTATTTTCACCCTATTGGATAGTTTATCCCTTATGTCCAAAAATAAAATTGAATTCTGTAAAACAGATCTCATTTGTTGTTTTTTTTTATTTTAAGTAAGATGTAAATAACATTACAGAATTACGGATTCGACGTTTATATCGAGAAAATCAACAGATTTCAACTTATTTTGATTTAAGTGTTGAAATCCATAGTAATTTCAACAATGATTTCAAGTTTGAACTTCAATTGTGTACCTACGTTAAAAAATATCAAAATTTATAATGTTTCAAATTAAATTAAATAAATGACAAACGCATACATCGAGCTTTGAAGAACGATAGCATTATCGTTGTACACACGCATTTCTTTCGGCCATCTTCGTTCAAATTGTAAAATGTGGAACGGAATGGAAAATTTAAGTGTTATTCAACAGACTTATTTAATTAATTTATTTAATTTTGAAACTTTGCATTATATTTTGAATTTTTATCTTTGAAAACGCTCCAACTCACCGGAACAGATACGGCTCACTTTCAAACGACCGTTGTAAATGTTTGCCAGTTCTAGGGCTAGATCGTGAACGTTCACGTAAACACTGGTATCGTAGAGAAACTGATTCTCATCACCACGTTTAACTTGTAGAAGAACCATTTTAATGTTTTAAATAAACTTTTTGATGATTTCGATATTTTGCTTGAGTAACCTTCCAGCACTTTCGATCCGACACACGTAAATAATCGACACGCGAAACTAACAACCCTTTCCGGTATCCATGGTGACTCGGTTTCGACCGATGAAGGTTCCTTTCCATATTGCACCGGACAACGAAATTTTGCGGCACATGTTCAATAAACATCATTTTGGATTATTTATGTATCAGCGTACAAGTAAGGAACCAATTTGTTTATCCAGGTAAAAACGAGATGCTCATTTGAAAAGTTCGATCTGTATTTTTATTTTGGCTGAGTAAGTCTCTGTTATTTTGCTTTGAGTCTTGAATAAAAATTATTTAATTTTAGAAAGCCTCGGTGTTTAATTAAGTTAGTTTTTAGGATCTAGGATTAAGTTTATACATTTTGTTTTACTCTGCAGCATATTCTCCTATATATCAAATACTTTATTGTTATAGCAAATTTAAATAAAATAAACAATGTTAAGAATTTACTGAATCAAAGAGTTGAACTGATCATAATTAATCTGAACACTTTAATTTACTTTAATAATGTAACTTAAATGTAATGATTAATGATTTATAAGGACTGATATTTATGACTGATATGATATTTTCCACTAGGGTAGTTCTTAAAAACAATTAAAACGAAAAAGAAAAGAAGAAAAAACAAATTAAAGTACACGTACCAAGACCTGCAACAATCTTTAAAAGTCTCACATACCTCTGCGTATATTCAAACACAAATGAATAAAAATATCGGTAAACAAAAAAAAAGTATCCAAAAATAAAAATTGCAAAAACCTAACATGATAGAGAGAAAATGACAAAAATATTTTTTTACAAAAATGGAAAAACTAACAAAAATAACGAAAAATGACAAAAATGACAAAAATGGCAAAAATGACAAAAATGACAAATTGAAAAAATAAATGACAAAAATGACAAAACGACAAAAATGATGAAAATGATAAAAATGACCAAAATGACCAAAATGACAAAAATGACACAAATGACAAATATGACAAAAATGGAAATGCTTTTTCTGGTTAAAAAATTAACCATTTGAATATTTGTTTATTTTATTTATTTGTTTATTTATTTATTGCAAATAGATACATAAAATTAATACATTTGAGTTAGTAGGTACTCCAATGGCTTCGCCGTTTAAGGAGTTGTTATTTATCTTAAATTCTATAATCTATGATCAAATCATGTATCAAATAATAATAAAGCGATAATAAAATGTACACAAATTATGAAATTAAACTCAGCAATGAAAATAACTTAAGACTAAATGAACAATAACATAATTACAAATATATACATAATACAGTTTGATTTTGATATTATGCATGCAGAAAAAATCCAAATTATGAGCGCTAGTAATCAAAGCAGCTTTGCCTACTACTAGCAACAAGACGCATACGTCGCGACGTTGAAATTAATAACGACGTATCCTTTCCGTAAGTTTCCTAGGAAACTTGAAGCATGCGATTGATGACCTAGGGAAAATGTATAGTAAATAACGTAAACAATATTAGAGTACTATATTGAAATCGTCTACTGGACTGAAAAAAGAATAAAAAACCGGCGAATGACAGGAATCTCGCTAGTAAAAAAGCGTCGCTAGTCCTACTGTCGCTATTCGGTTTGGTGCTATACACATAATATAATGAAAAACTATTGCACGATTTTAAAAGTGTTGATGATACATTGGAATTAAGAAGAAATTGCTTTATAGAATTTTTGAAATTACCATAATTGTGAAACGAACCACACTTTTCTTCAAGAAAGTTAAAAAGTTGTACGCCTCTGAAGGCTAAAGAACGTTCTCCAGTACTGACCGAAGGGAATAACATAAAGTCAAAAGAAAAAAAGAAAAATAACTGAAATAGTTTTAGAAAATAATACAAGATTTCAAATCTGTCTACGTTGACATCCGGGGAAGGAGATTGGAATTTGCCAAATGTTCAACTTGTACAAGGAGTAAGGGTGGTGGGGACAAAAATCGCTTTTTTTTATCCACGTGGTATAAGAACGGCGACAAAAATGTTAAAAAATAAAAAAAAAAGATTATTTTTCAATATTATTACTTCGATTAATGATTTTTTTTATCATATTTTTATCACTAGAAATAAAGAAAGATAAAGAACTATTTAAAAATTGTTTATTTTAATTCATGAATTTTTAACATAATTCAATTAACCTTTTGTAAGTTTGTTTAAAGGTTGAATTTCGCTTCGTATATTTTAATCTTAATTTTTTGCAATAAATCATTAAATGAAAATTAAATGAGTTTTTTCCTTTGAAGGGACTTTGCTGTATACAGCCTAGATCACGCGAGATTTCAGTAGCCTTCCATACGATAGCAGCGCCAAATTGAACAACAGGGCTGAAAACCAAAACTACAAACGTTTAGGTATTTGATGCGGCGGATATCTCAACTACGTTGACAGCTCGTTGTTTTGCTCCTTTCGGGTGCTTTGTTTTGTTTCGTCTGTTCGTGATTTTCCTTCACGCATCTACGTGCGCCTTGAGCCGTCCGCGAATGGGTGGCATTTGTGTGCTATGTTCCGTGGGAGGTGATCTTAACTTTCAATTTCGGTCGAAATTATTCGGTGAAAATGGTGTTCTTTACTGGATTTGTGCATTGTAAAGCAAGTTGGGGATTTTTTCAAACGTCTGCGAGCAAATATCGAATGTTGGCGTAAACGGGTTTCGTATCCGAGAGCGATAAACAGTTGTTGGGGTACCATTTCGTCATCATTTTTTCCCCAAGCCGAAAGTGTTGACGTGTTGGATTGGCAGTGGATAATCGGGATATTAACATTGTATTTAGAGTTATAGAAAAATATTTCTAATTTTGAGGCTCAGTCGAATACCAGACTTAACCCAGTGCGTACGGTCTTTAGTAGATAACACTCATTATCACTGAAATTGGCTTGCGCGGTTAGAATAAAAAAGTAGGTAGGTTATCATCGTGAGCTCGTGTTATAGTCGGTGACCGAAAGAGTAAATAACAACAATTACCAGCAACAATTAAATGGGCGATCCCCCACAATCGGAATAAAAGCAACAAAAATGCCAGTGTCAATGATGCGACCGCTAAATGGCAAAACGAGGGAAAGTGGCGACAATCATCGTTTCTCGTACCAGCTACAGTGGGTTGTCGTAGCTTTTGTGCTGCTGGTCAGTGCCGTGAATCACTCCAGCGGTTATTTCTACTCCAAAGGAGAAAATTCGGATTCCGACAGATTCTGTTTCTGCCAGGTAAGTGAAGCTTCGTTTATTTACTTCACATTTTACGACTACTCATCATAAAGATTACGATTCTTGAGTTTATATTGATAAGAGTAGCCACCTGAAGAATAAATTTCGCTACTAAAAAGCTTCTTTGATGTTAAAATTGTCTTATTTAATAAATATTGATAGTGGGAAAGATTCGAGGCTATGTGGGTACAGCTTCGTTCCAATAATTAATCGTGTTTTTTTTTTCTATTGTTCATTTTCATTTATGATCGAATGCGACGCCTCTGTCGCGCCTCTGTTAAAATTTAAGCACGATACAATATCGTATTTGTTTTATCTGTTTCAAAAATCAAGGTGTGTTTTTTTTCGCGTGAAGGTTCAACCGCGCTAATACTTTGGAACCTCTTATTTATTCAGCTGAGTCGAATGTTTTTTTTTGCATTATTTCTATCGAATTCGAGTAATAACACACACTTTATAGATAACACTTTGTGTTTTTGTCCAATAATCAATGTTGAAGAAACCACATAAAAAGATTTTTTTAACATTTCACGATAGCCTACAATTTGATAAAAATTCATTTGATTGTGTGTGATAGTATTTGCTTAAGTTGTAAATCAAAATTTGCTAATCTTATCGATGTTTAACCGTAACGTAATTCTAGAGTTTGTTTTGATTAGGTCGTATGAACCATTGTAAACAAAACTGAGTTTTTGACTGTAAATGGTGGTTAAACATGTAATCTATCTTCGTTAAAAACTTGGTTCAGTTTAGTCGATAAATTACTTCAGCAAAATTATTTGAATTTAAGACGTATAATGACTTTTTCCATTTTCGAGTGTAATTGGTTTTAACGACGTTTTGCGTTGCTCTGTGTTGGCGTGCATGCAATTGGTCGCAAAACAAAAGTTCGGGGATTTGGTTCATCGGTCCTTTTGCACTTTCGCTGAAAGTCTTTAGGAAAGTGTTGAAATGTTGTGAAAAATGATGATTAATTAATACAAAAAAGTTTGTATGAGTGATTTTAACTGTCCTAGTTGAATTTTAAGGTAGAATTTGTGACTGGGTAAGTAAAATAAGTGTCATTTTTCACTTGGCGAGAAATTTAACTTTTATTTTGTTCTACAACAGATGCATCCTAAACATTCGTCAGAGTTGGATGCGTTTATGCTGCCCTAGGTCGGTCAACAAAGTCACAGGTGAAAGCCAGCAGTGTCAAGTTTGTAGGAATATTGCTGCGATGGACAGTACCGAGGAAACCCGATCCAAGAAACATCTAAACGGGCACTTCCAAGTAATCTGCGTGCTCTCGATTCTTTTGACCCTTTCTTCATACAACTTCAAACGATATAGCGAAGTCATGGACAAATACAATCATGTTTTCAGAATGGATTCTTCAAATTACAAATAGACGTTTGTGCCACACGATCAATGCAAAAGGTTGTAAGTACATTTTAGCTAATAAGAACAAAATTAATGCGCATGTCTAATACATAGGTGATTTCTTAATCATGTTCACAATCTAATACCAAGTTTTCAGACAATTCTAAACTATAGTTTCAAATCTAGAATTAAAAAGGTGTTTCGGAACTTACACAGGGATTTTCTCGAAACTCGTTGAGTGGCTCATACGACTAAATCAAAACAAACTCTAGAATTGGTTTATACTTACCGATGAAAATCAATTATAGAGGCAAAAACCCTTACCCAGAAAATAAAAAAAATAATTGTAATCTATCCAATAACTGTAAAAAATACGTTTACAACTGTAACGGATGTTTACATAGCGACTTTTTGATAATTTAGTGGGTGGAAATTCCTTGAAAAGTTCTGGGAAGTAGCAATTTGTCCCTTTAGGAATACCCGAGATGTTAAGTTTATGGGTTAGTGAGGTTAGTTGTACAATTATGTGTAAATTTCCTCAAATCTATCTATAACCTGATTTCTTCTGCAAGCGCTTGCAAAGGTGCTTTCGATTTTTGTGTGGTTCGGCCTTGAAATGGCCAAGCCGATGCTGACGCCCGGGAACGATGTTACCGGTACCCCTACACCATAAAGTTCACCTGGGCCATTGACTATAATTCCCATCCGGACCTGCAACGAAGGCTATACCCGTGATACCATAGCTTCACGGCTATACTTGTTTTTTCGTTCTACACCAGCAAAGCTTTCCCCTCTACTGTCACGATTTAAGACTCACTGGTCATTCGCCGCAAATCGTGACTCGAGGCTCACATTCGGCCTCTTGTCACAATTCGTAAAGTCGACGAAACGCTTCTCCTCGTGACTTGAGACTCTCTTACACTACGACCTTTTGACCCGATTCGAGACGAGACTATAATACATACTAATACCTCGCCTCTTGTTTTGAAAGCCCTCTTTCTCTTAGTCTCTTGACGTAATTCGAGACGAGAACAACTCGCCTCTCATCGTATCTATTAGTATTGGCCGTAGAAAGAACAACTACTCTGATTTGAAGTTTAACAAAGAATGAATGAATTTTTATTTCTCTTGTAGAGTCTGGATGGGATGGAGAAAAAATACGCACGCGGTTAAAAGTTAAACTGTTTTATTCGACGGTTGGATTACAATTGACTTGTTCGTTCTTGTTTCTCACACAAAAGGCCTCTTTTCTCACTCACACACACAGACATTCATTTTTGACGGAACGCAATCATACGAAACGCACAAACTGACAGCTTGCCCCACCGGGCTGCCAGTAAACCAATCTCTTAACGGAAAACACACTACAACTCGGCCATTCCTGACTAATGATCGTCTCGATCACATATAGGTTATGAAAGACGATTACCCGCGTCCTGCTCGGGGTTAGTAAACACATAAACACAAACACATAACTAACTACGTCTGGCAAGTGTTGCTTTCTACGCGAGTGCATTCTACTACCAAAGGGGTCCTCCAATCGGCCCATTTCTTAATTCGAGCGGACTCAATGATACCATCATAAGGAAGTTGGGAGATTTGACAGTTCTCTATGTCTCTAATAACGTATCTATCATTTGGCAGCACCTTATGAACACGATAGGGCCCTCTATACTTCGGAACAAATTTCTTATTAGTGCCAATAGTAGTGTCAACATTACGTATCACGACATAATCACCTTCAGAATATACTTGCGGACCTTTATGATTCTTGCCATATAAAGCAGAATTCCTAGACTGAGAATCTTCAATACGACTAGAAGCAGCTTCACGTAATGCAGGCAAATTCCGAACAACTTTCAAGTCAGACCTATCTTCCAAATATTCAGACAAACTATCAACATCGCGTCCTCTTTGACCAACACCAAATAACAGAACTGAAGGAGTTTCATTCGTGCTCGAATGAACGGAATTATTCATAGCGTACTCCACTTTACACAACATTCTCACCCAATCTGCATGTTGAACGGGTTCCGAAAGTTTCCCTAACATAGACTTTCAAGCTTCGCTTGATAGAGCCATCTTCCCTCTACTATGGAAGGAAGCTTACATGTTCCCGGTTCATAAAAAAGGAGATAGGAGAGATATTAACAATTACCGTGGAATCTCTGCTTTATGTTATATTGCCAAATTATTTGAATTGGTGATCTTGGATCCTTTTTTCACGTCCTGCAAAAATTACATCTCCAATGATCAGCACGGATTCATGCCCAAACGCTCTACAACAAGTAACTTGCTAACGTTTACTTCTGTTGTGCATGAAAGTTTTGCTGCCAAATCTCAAACTGATGCAATCTACACCGATCTGTCCGCTGCATTCGACAAGGTGAACCATGAGATTGCCATCGGAAAACTCGAACGCTTAGGATTATGTGGTACGCTACTGGACTGGTTCCGCAGTTACTTAACCGGTCGTAAATTGATTGTTCGAACGGGTGACACCTTTTCCAGGCAGTTCCCAGCCACCTCTGGTGTGCCCCAAGGTAGCCATCTAGGACCGATCATTTTCCTAATTTATTTCAACGACGTGTTGTCACTCCTCGACGTCCCCAAACTCTACTATGCCGATGACCTAAAACTATTTTACACCATAAACGACCACGACGACATAAATTTTCTGCAATGTCAATTTAACCTCTTCGCTGATTGGTGCGACCTTAACTGTCTGCCATTAAACCGCAACAAATGTGCAGTCATCAGCTTTTCTCGTAAGCGGCAACCTTTAATCGCGGAGTACTTCCTAGGAGACGGACCCATCTCACGTGTGAACCACGTTAACGATCTTGGCGTAATCTTAGATCAGCGCTTGGAATTCAAGGCACACACCAACTACGTGATCGACAAAGCATCCAGAAGTCTCGGTTTCATTTTTAGAGTGGCGAAGGACTTCAAGGATGTGTATTGCCTGAAAAGCCTATACTGCAGCATCGTTCGTTCCATCCTTGAATACGCATCTGCTGTCTGGTGTCCCTACTACCAGAACGGTGTCGATCGGCTCGAGGCTATCCAGCGGCGATTCTTGCGATACGCCCTTAGACACCTGAACTGGCAAGACCCTTTTCGCTTACCTAGCTACGAAAATCGATGCCGCCTCATAGATATCGATACTCTTCAAGCTCGCAGACAAGCAACACGTGCCTCATTCGTCGCCGACCTCCTGTCATCGCGAATCGACTGTCCCACGCTACTGGAGGCTATTCCGCTTAGTGTACGACCCCGTGGTCTTAGAAATCTGGATCTTCAGTTGTACATTCCCCTTCGAATGAACAATTACGGAGCTAACAGCGCCCTCATCGGCGCAATGAGATCGTTCAACCGTTTCTCGGCGCATTTTGACTTCGACGTTTCGAGGGACGTTTTCCGAAGAAAAGTGATACGGGCCTTGAGAACCCCATAGTTAGACTTAATGTTATGTTTTTAATTTTTTAATTTTAAGTAATCATTTGGATCAACATGTGATCCGTTGATAAGAAATAAATAACAAATAACAAATAACAAGAACACGATTCACCCGTTCAACCTGACCATTAGCCTGAGCAGACGCTGTAGCTATTTTTACATGCTCAATATTATTGTCCAACAGATAAGCTTCAAAATCTAGCGAAGTAAAACACGATCCTCGATCACTAATAATTCTTCGTGGTCTACTATAGCACTCAAAATATTTGTCCAAACAAGCGCACACTTCCTTCGTACTCGTAGAATTCACAGCGTACAATTTAACGAACTTCGTAAAAGCATCGACAATAACCAAAATATGTTTTCTTTTAGACAGAATTGACGGAAGGGGCCCAAAATGGTCAACATGAATTGTATCGAACGGAACAGGTTTCTTCGGAATGCTATGCAGAATACGACCTCTATCGGAATTCGAATCGGAATACATAATACAACGGACACAATTTTTGACGTAATTCTCAACCTTATCTTTCATTTTCGGAAACCAATAATGCATCTTCAATTGATCCAATGTTTTCGTAATACCCAAATGACACAACTTCTCATGGACACTGCGTATAACATGATTTTCCATTTCGGCAGGAACGTAAAACAAAAGTTTTCCTTCAACAGACGAACGATAAACCAATCCATCATCCAAAGCGAAATTCTTAATAATCTTCTTTTCAAGTTCCTCTCTCAATACCAGAATTGTAGGATCACGTCCTTGAGCCAATTGCAATTGAAAATCAATGTCATCAGGACTGATAGCAGAAACAATTTGATCAGGATCACTAGAGATGCGGCTCAAGGCATCAACATGATTCATAAGTATCCCACTGCGATGCTGAATGGTATAGTGAAAGTTCTCCAACTGTAATGCCCATCGTGCTATTCTGGCGTTTACACTTTTCTTATTTAACGTCATAGCGAGAGAGTTACAATCCGTAATAATCCTGAACGGAATACCTTCCAAGTAGATTCGGAACTTACGCAATGAGTAAATAATAGCCAATGTTTCCAATTCAAAGCTATGATAACGAGACTCAGCAGACGTTGTTCGTTTAGAGAAATAAGCAACCGGATGAAGCTTCCCATCATCTTGTTTTTGCAATAGAATTCCACCAAACCCCTCAGAACTGGCATCACAATGTAACTCAGTTTCCCGTGATGGATTGTACAGTGCCAACACGGGAGCGGAAATCAACTTATCACGTAGGGACTCAAATGCCCGTTTGCAACTTTCATCAAACTCAAACTTGTTCCATGGCTTTACCAAGTTCCGTAATGGTAATGCTATGGAAGAAAAAGACGGTACAAAACGCCGGAAATAAGAGAATAACCCAAGACACTTGGTCACTTGTTTGACGTCTGTCGGATAGCTTATTTTCTGGATGGCTTCTAAATGTGAATTGTTTGGCCTTATGCCTTTGTCACTAACTGTGAAGCCCAATAACTCTATTTCAGTGAAACAAAACTGACACTTCTTTAATTTTATCTCCAAGCGGAACTCAGCCAGTCTTCGCAGAACACGGCCCAACAAATCAAAATGCTCGGAAATCGTATTAGTGGCCAACGTAACATCGTCCATATACACCACAACGGAACCTTCCTTGATAAACGTATCCAACACCATGTTGATAAACCGCTGAAACACGGCAGGAGCATTCCGCAATCCAAAGGGCATCTTAACATACTCATATTGACCACCAGGTGTCACAAAAGCCGTAAACGGAACAGAATCTGGTGCCATGTTTACTTGATGGAATCCATTCTTCAAATCCAAAACAGAGAAATATTTTTTTCCTTCAACTCGCTCCAAGCAATCATCAATAAGCGGAATCGGATAACTATCACGTACGGTTATTTTGTTCAACGACCTATAATCAATGCACATACGACGTTCACCGGATTTCTTCGTCCTCAAAACAATAGGAAACGAATAGGGGGAATGACTGGGCCGGATTATACCAGCAGACAATAACCCATCGACAATTTTATCCACCTCAACTTTATCAGCATAAGAAAGTCGCCGCGGACCATAACTAATGGGAATATCGGAAGTCAATTTTAACCTCATTTCATAAGAGTGATGCCTTTCCGGAATATTTTTGAGATCCAAATAATTATCTTTGATCACTTCCATAAGCTCATGTTGAGTATCTAATTTCAATTTCGGATTAATAGTGATTTGATCATCGGCCTCAATTGCGAAAATGTCGGGAACATCAACGACCAAGTTGTTCACATTATTTAACCGTAAATATGCAGAACAAACGGAACAATTTCTCAACGTACCCGTATCGACACCTCGGAACAAATCGTACACACAATGTAACAAGCTATCGGATATTTGAATTTCACTTTGGTTCTTCACTTCTACCTTGTATTGATTCGATCGTGTATTATACAAAATTATACCAAAAGCCTTCAAAAATTCTCGGCCAAGCAAAAGAGGATGTACCATAAAGTGATCAGGGACAACGTAAAACTTAATTTTTTCGGAATGAGCGGAAAAAGTAACACGAGCCGGAACAATAGCGTAAGCACACAGCGGAAAACCACCTACACTTCGGAATCCTGAAAACTTCTTATCTCCTAAAACTAACTCGCTAGGAACGGCTGACCTTTTAATCAAATTGATTGGACTACCCGTATCAAAAAGCGAAAGGAAACTTCTAACTGAATGCACTCTTTTGCCAGAAAGGAAAGCAACACTTACCAGATTCACTTCGGAGAGAGCTGCGATGGGTTGGTTGCTGACGTCTGGCGGCCTCCTGCGACTGAAGTCATCCACAAGCGCCACTCGATCCTTGTTGGTTGGCGCTTTTGTTTGGCAATTCTTGGTGACGTGCTTATCGGAACCACAGCGGAAACGGAATCTCAGTGCTCGACGAGGTTTCGAGCACCGAGCGGAAATATGACCCTTCTCGGAACAGTTGTAGCAGCGCAGTTTTGATTCGGAACCACTTTCGATTTTCGTTGTGTTGCTTCTTGACATCGGAATGGTGACGGAACTGGAACGTATTTCCCGGAGTCTTGCGTACCGTCGAGAGAGTTGCTTGAGTTGTGCCAGGTCCTTGGCCGGATATAGAATTGTAATGTCTGCGGAACGATCCCGGAACCCATCGATGATAAATAGAACGGTTTGTGCCTCTTCAATATTGGCGCGCGAAGCAATTTCCTCCATCTTGAAAATATATCCCAACACCGACGTCTTGCTGCTGGCGAACGTAGTTTTCTTGAGCAATTCGATGATTTCCACTGCCGTACAGGAATGTCCAAAAATTCCCAAAAAGCCTTCACGGAATTCTTCGTAGGTGGCGGAACGGTCAAGTCGTAGGAACCACCCGGCATCGGTATCCGGCTGCATCAATCGGCGTATGCACTTCAGTCGGAATTCGAAATTTCCTCCGACGGAATCACAAGCACTTTCGAAGTCGTCTAACCACCTCTCGGGAACGTACGAGTTGTTTCCATCGAACGATGGGACGAGACATTGTATGTCTTGGAATTCGGCTGGCCGGGTAGCTAAGAATTCATTTTCAGCTAGCTCCCGACGCAAATTAATTATTTGCATTTGCTTTAAACGCGCGAACATTATGGCGGCTGCAGCACCGAACGAATCCCACTTCTGATGTTGTAGAGTCGGGATGGGATGGAGAAAAAATACGCACGCGGTTAAAAGTTAAACTGTTTTATTCGACGGTTGGATTACAATTGACTTGTTCGTTCTTGTTTCTCACACAAAAGGCCTCTTTTCTCACTCACACACACAGACATTCATTTTTGACGGAACGCAATCATACGAAACGCACAAACTGACAGCTTGCCCCACCGGGCTGCCAGTAAACCAATCTCTTAACGGAAAACACACTACAACTCGGCCATTCCTGACTAATGATCGTCTCGATCACATATAGGTTATGAAAGACGATTACCCGCGTCCTGCTCGGGGTTAGTAAACACATAAACACAAACACATAACTAACTACGTCTGGCAAGTGTTGCTTTCTACGCGAGTGCATTCTACTACCAAAGGGGTCCTCCAATCGGCCCATTTCTTAATTCGAGCGGACTCAATGATACCATCATAAGGAAGTTGGGAGATTTGACAGTTCTCTATGTCTCTAATAACGTATCTATCATTTGGCAGCACCTTATGAACACGATAGGGCCCTCTATACTTCGGAACAAATTTCTTATTAGTGCCAATAGTAGTGTCAACATTACGTATCACGACATAATCACCTTCAGAATATACTTGCGGACCTTTATGATTCTTGCCATATAAAGCAGAATTCCTAGACTGAGAATCTTCAATACGACTAGAAGCAGCTTCACGTAATGCAGGCAAATTCCGAACAACTTTCAAGTCAGACCTATCTTCCAAATATTCAGACAAACTATCAACATCGCGTCCTCTTTGACCAACACCAAATAACAGAACTGAAGGAGTTTCATTCGTGCTCGAATGAACGGAATTATTCATAGCGTACTCCACTTTACACAACATTCTCACCCAATCTGCATGTTGAACGGGTTCCGAAAGTTTCCCTAACATAGACTTTCAAGCTTCGCTTGATAGAGCCATCTTCCCTCTACTATGGAAGGAAGCTTACATGTTCCCGGTTCATAAAAAAGGAGATAGGAGAGATATTAACAATTACCGTGGAATCTCTGCTTTATGTTATATTGCCAAATTATTTGAATTGGTGATCTTGGATCCTTTTTTCACGTCCTGCAAAAATTACATCTCCAATGATCAGCACGGATTCATGCCCAAACGCTCTACAACAAGTAACTTGCTAACGTTTACTTCTGTTGTGCATGAAAGTTTTGCTGCCAAATCTCAAACTGATGCAATCTACACCGATCTGTCCGCTGCATTCGACAAGGTGAACCATGAGATTGCCATCGGAAAACTCGAACGCTTAGGATTATGTGGTACGCTACTGGACTGGTTCCGCAGTTACTTAACCGGTCGTAAATTGATTGTTCGAACGGGTGACACCTTTTCCAGGCAGTTCCCAGCCACCTCTGGTGTACCCCAAGGTAGCCATCTAGGACCGATCATTTTCCTAATTTATTTCAACGACGTGTTGTCACTCCTCGACGTCCCCAAACTCTACTATGCCGATGACCTAAAACTATTTTACACCATAAACGACCACGACGACATAAATTTTCTGCAATGTCAATTTAACCTCTTCGCTGATTGGTGCGACCTTAACTGTCTGCCATTAAACCGCAACAAATGTGCAGTCATCAGCTTTTCTCGTAAGCGGCAACCTTTAATCGCGGAGTACTTCCTAGGAGACGGACCCATCTCACGTGTGAACCACGTTAACGATCTTGGCGTAATCTTAGATCAGCGCTTGGAATTCAAGGCACACACCAACTACGTGATCGACAAAGCATCCAGAAGTCTCGGTTTCATTTTTAGAGTGGCGAAGGACTTCAAGGATGTGTATTGCCTGAAAAGCCTATACTGCAGCATCGTTCGTTCCATCCTTGAATACGCATCTGCTGTCTGGTGTCCCTACTACCAGAACGGTGTCGATCGGCTCGAGGCTATCCAGCGGCGATTCTTGCGATACGCCCTTAGACACCTGAACTGGCAAGACCCTTTTCGCTTACCTAGCTACGAAAATCGATGCCGCCTCATAGATATCGATACTCTTCAAGCTCGCAGACAAGCAACACGTGCCTCATTCGTCGCCGACCTCCTGTCATCGCGAATCGACTGTCCCACGCTACTGGAGGCTATTCCGCTTAGTGTACGACCCCGTGGTCTTAGAAATCTGGATCTTCAGTTGTACATTCCCCTTCGAATGAACAATTACGGAGCTAACAGCGCCCTCATCGGCGCAATGAGATCGTTCAACCGTTTCTCGGCGCATTTTGACTTCGACGTTTCGAGGGACGTTTTCCGAAGAAAAGTGATACGGGCCTTGAGAACCCCATAGTTAGACTTAATGTTATGTTTTTAATTTTTTAATTTTAAGTAATCATTTGGATCAACATGTGATCCGTTGATAAGAAATAAATAACAAATAACAAATAACAAGAACACGATTCACCCGTTCAACCTGACCATTAGCCTGAGCAGACGCTGTAGCTATTTTTACATGCTCAATATTATTGTCCAACAGATAAGCTTCAAAATCTAGCGAAGTAAAACACGATCCTCGATCACTAATAATTCTTCGTGGTCTACTATAGCACTCAAAATATTTGTCCAAACAAGCGCACACTTCCTTCGTACTCGTAGAATTCACAGCGTACAATTTAACGAACTTCGTAAAAGCATCGACAATAACCAAAATATGTTTTCTTTTAGACAGAATTGACGGAAGGGGCCCAAAATGGTCAACATGAATTGTATCGAACGGAACAGGTTTCTTCGGAATGCTATGCAGAATACGACCTCTATCGGAATTCGAATCGGAATACATAATACAACGGACACAATTTTTGACGTAATTCTCAACCTTATCTTTCATTTTCGGAAACCAATAATGCATCTTCAATTGATCCAATGTTTTCGTAATACCCAAATGACACAACTTCTCATGGACACTGCGTATAACATGATTTTCCATTTCGGCAGGAACGTAAAACAAAAGTTTTCCTTCAACAGACGAACGATAAACCAATCCATCATCCAAAGCGAAATTCTTAATAATCTTCTTTTCAAGTTCCTCTCTCAATACCAGAATTGTAGGATCACGTCCTTGAGCCAATTGCAATTGAAAATCAATGTCATCAGGACTGATAGCAGAAACAATTTGATCAGGATCACTAGAGATGCGGCTCAAGGCATCAACATGATTCATAAGTATCCCACTGCGATGCTGAATGGTATAGTGAAAGTTCTCCAACTGTAATGCCCATCGTGCTATTCTGGCGTTTACACTTTTCTTATTTAACGTCATAGCGAGAGAGTTACAATCCGTAATAATCCTGAACGGAATACCTTCCAAGTAGATTCGGAACTTACGCAATGAGTAAATAATAGCCAATGTTTCCAATTCAAAGCTATGATAACGAGACTCAGCAGACGTTGTTCGTTTAGAGAAATAAGCAACCGGATGAAGCTTCCCATCATCTTGTTTTTGCAATAGAATTCCACCAAACCCCTCAGAACTGGCATCACAATGTAACTCAGTTTCCCGTGATGGATTGTACAGTGCCAACACGGGAGCGGAAATCAACTTATCACGTAGGGACTCAAATGCCCGTTTGCAACTTTCATCAAACTCAAACTTGTTCCATGGCTTTACCAAGTTCCGTAATGGTAATGCTATGGAAGAAAAAGACGGTACAAAACGCCGGAAATAAGAGAATAACCCAAGACACTTGGTCACTTGTTTGACGTCTGTCGGATAGCTTATTTTCTGGATGGCTTCTAAATGTGAATTGTTTGGCCTTATGCCTTTGTCACTAACTGTGAAGCCCAATAACTCTATTTCAGTGAAACAAAACTGACACTTCTTTAATTTTATCTCCAAGCGGAACTCAGCCAGTCTTCGCAGAACACGGCCCAACAAATCAAAATGCTCGGAAATCGTATTAGTGGCCAACGTAACATCGTCCATATACACCACAACGGAACCTTCCTTGATAAACGTATCCAACACCATGTTGATAAACCGCTGAAACACGGCAGGAGCATTCCGCAATCCAAAGGGCATCTTAACATACTCATATTGACCACCAGGTGTCACAAAAGCCGTAAACGGAACAGAATCTGGTGCCATGTTTACTTGATGGAATCCATTCTTCAAATCCAAAACAGAGAAATATTTTTTTCCTTCAACTCGCTCCAAGCAATCATCAATAAGCGGAATCGGATAACTATCACGTACGGTTATTTTGTTCAACGACCTATAATCAATGCACATACGACGTTCACCGGATTTCTTCGTCCTCAAAACAATAGGAAACGAATAGGGGGAATGACTGGGCCGGATTATACCAGCAGACAATAACCCATCGACAATTTTATCCACCTCAACTTTATCAGCATAAGAAAGTCGCCGCGGACCATAACTAATGGGAATATCGGAAGTCAATTTTAACCTCATTTCATAAGAGTGATGCCTTTCCGGAATATTTTTGAGATCCAAATAATTATCTTTGATCACTTCCATAAGCTCATGTTGAGTATCTAATTTCAATTTCGGATTAATAGTGATTTGATCATCGGCCTCAATTGCGAAAATGTCGGGAACATCAACGACCAAGTTGTTCACATTATTTAACCGTAAATATGCAGAACAAACGGAACAATTTCTCAACGTACCCGTATCGACACCTCGGAACAAATCGTACACACAATGTAACAAGCTATCGGATATTTGAATTTCACTTTGGTTCTTCACTTCTACCTTGTATTGATTCGATCGTGTATTATACAAAATTATACCAAAAGCCTTCAAAAATTCTCGGCCAAGCAAAAGAGGATGTACCATAAAGTGATCAGGGACAACGTAAAACTTAATTTTTTCGGAATGAGCGGAAAAAGTAACACGAGCCGGAACAATAGCGTAAGCACACAGCGGAAAACCACCTACACTTCGGAATCCTGAAAACTTCTTATCTCCTAAAACTAACTCGCTAGGAACGGCTGACCTTTTAATCAAATTGATTGGACTACCCGTATCAAAAAGCGAAAGGAAACTTCTAACTGAATGCACTCTTTTGCCAGAAAGGAAAGCAACACTTACCAGATTCACTTCGGAGAGAGCTGCGATGGGTTGGTTGCTGACGTCTGGCGGCCTCCTGCGACTGAAGTCATCCACAAGCGCCACTCGATCCTTGTTGGTTGGCGCTTTTGTTTGGCAATTCTTGGTGACGTGCTTATCGGAACCACAGCGGAAACGGAATCTCAGTGCTCGACGAGGTTTCGAGCACCGAGCGGAAATATGACCCTTCTCGGAACAGTTGTAGCAGCGCAGTTTTGATTCGGAACCACTTTCGATTTTCGTTGTGTTGCTTCTTGACATCGGAATGGTGACGGAACTGGAACGTATTTCCCGGAGTCTTGCGTACCGTCGAGAGAGTTGCTTGAGTTGTGCCAGGTCCTTGGCCGGATATAGAATTGTAATGTCTGCGGAACGATCCCGGAACCCATCGATGATAAATAGAACGGTTTGTGCCTCTTCAATATTGGCGCGCGAAGCAATTTCCTCCATCTTGAAAATATATCCCAACACCGACGTCTTGCTGCTGGCGAACGTAGTTTTCTTGAGCAATTCGATGATTTCCACTGCCGTACAGGAATGTCCAAAAATTCCCAAAAAGCCTTCACGGAATTCTTCGTAGGTGGCGGAACGGTCAAGTCGTAGGAACCACCCGGCATCGGTATCCGGCTGCATCAATCGGCGTATGCCCTTCAGTCGGAATTCGAAATTTCCTCCGACGGAATCACAAGCACTTTCGAAGTCGTCTAACCACCTCTCGGGAACGTACGAGTTGTTTCCATCGAACGATGGGACGAGACATTGTATGTCTTGGAATTCGGCTGGCCGGGTAGCTAAGAATTCATTTTCAGCTAGCTCCCGACGCAAATTAATTATTTGCATTTGCTTTAAACGCGCGAACATTATGGCGGCTGCAGCACCGAACGAATCCCACTTCTGATGTTGTAGAGTCGGGATGGGATGGAGAAAAAATACGCACGCGGTTAAAAGTTAAACTGTTTTATTCGACGGTTGGATTACAATTGACTTGTTCGTTCTTGTTTCTCACACAAAAGGCCTCTTTTCTCACTCACACACACAGACATTCATTTTTGACGGAACGCAATCATACGAAACGCACAAACTGACAGCTTGCCCCACCGGGCTGCCAGTAAACCAATCTCTTAACGGAAAACACACTACACTCTCTTACTTTTATACTATTTTAAATCTAGTAAACGATTGCTTTGATCGATTATAATTATTTAAATGGAACAACACGCCTGCTACTTCCGACACTCCTCCTCGAGTTGATCCGATTTAATTCCGATCTCTCCACGCAGCTTCTCCAGACGAACTCGTTGCAATGGTTTGGTCAGGATATCAGCAAGCATGTTTTCGGTAGGACAATATTCCAAATTGATCAGCTTCTTTTCTTGCAGATCTCGAACGAAGAAAAATCGCGTTTCGATGTGCTTGGTTCTCCTCTCAAGGCGATCACTTTCAACCATCTTGATGGTACTCTGGTTGTCCTCGTATACGGTGGTTGGATCCTCAGTAGCCTCGCCAATTTCCCGTACAAGTCGCTGCAACCAGATGAGTTCTTGGTATCCTTAAGCCAACGCGATGAATTCAGCTTCTGTTGAACTCAAGGAAACGCAGGTTTGTTTCCGTGAGCCCCATGCAACTGCACCTCCACCGAAGAGAATCAGAAAGCCAGAATTCGACTTCCTGTCACGGCAATCTCCAGCCCAGTCGGCGTCGACGAACATCTTGAGATCAGCCTTCGGACCTCCGAGCTGAAGATGATGACCCTTTGTTGCGAACAAGTAACGCAAGACTCGCTTTGCTTCAGTCCAGTCTTGCTGAGTGGGACAACTTGATTTCTGGGCCAAGATTGAAACGCTTACCGCTATGTCAGGACGAGTATGAACGGCGATGTACAGTAGACCACCGATCAAACTTAAATACTGTTGATTGTTCTCCAGTTTGTCCTGCTCCTCCTTCTGCTGTAGATAGCCGACATCCAGGGGCACTTTGGACGGCTTGGCGCTTTCCAAACCGAAACGGTTCGTGAGTTTCCGGATGTATACTTCCTGGTTCAGTCTGTATCCGGTTTCAGTTTTCGTTACCTCGATCCCAAGGAATTGCCGAACTTCGCCAAGATCCACGACGACGAAATTACTTTGAAGTAATTTGAAGATGGTTTGGAATTCCTTTTCGGTTGGGGTGACGATAATCATATCATCAACGTACACTAGGATGAACTTTCGATTACCATTCCGCATGTACAGGCACGGATCGGACTTGGACGGCTTGAACCCCATCGCCTTGAAGACTTCGTTGACCTTCTGGTTCCAGACACGTGCGGATTGCTTCAGGCCATATAAGCTCCTCCTTAAACGGCATACGGAACGTTCGTCTCCGCTGTGATAACCTTCCGGTTGGCGCATGTAGATGGTTTCTTCCAGATGCCCGTTCAGGTACGCTGTCTTCACATCGACGTGACGAACTTGGAAACCGCAGCGGCTGGCCACAGTCAAAAGTGTGCGAAATGTCACCTGTTTCGCTACCGGCGCGAACACCTCGTCGTAGTCAACACCGAACTTTTGCGTGAAGCCCTGTGCAACTATTCTCGCTTTGTGCCGCACAATGTTGCCTTTTTCGTCCTCCTTGGTCTTGAACAGCCACTTCGAACCAATTGCCCTTTTGCCAGGGGGTAACTCGACAAGGTCCCACGTCTGGTTGTCGAGTAAAGCTTGAAACTCTTCGTCCATCGCCTTACGCCAGAGATGAGCATCGCTGCCACGCAATGCCTCCGCTGGGGTTCGCGGATCGCTCGATGTTTTCGGTTTCGCACGGCCGGTGCTAACCTTTAGACCTTGACGGCTGCTACTTGGACCATCATTGGGAGCGGGTGGTACTGAAAAATTGTGATGCGGAAAGCCATTGTTCGGTAACACAAAGTCATGGTACTTGCCTGGAATAGCGCGCTCCCTTCCGCTGCGCCTCGACACCTGTGACAAAGGTGGATATGAGTTTTGTTGCTGGGGGAGCGCCGTGATGGTCACGTCACCAACTGCTTCATCAGACAAATCGCTGCTGCTAATTTCATCCACCTCCGAAAAATACTGAGACACGCCTGACTCAGATTCGTTCTCCAGCTCGACCACGGGATTGTGTGTGGCCTCAACCACACTGTCTCCTGCATCAGGTATCGGTAAGCTGTCTTGGAAATCCAGACTGACGAACGTTCTGACTTTCGGTTGATGGCTTCTTGCAGGTACCATTGGCTGCTGATTTGAGTACTCCGGCTCGCTAATTATCGTCACATCTCGACACTTGAACACGTCGTTTGTCATCGGATTGTACAAACGGTATGCCTTGGTTTCCGTTTCGAATCCGACGAGAACTGCTTCAAACGCTTTCGGATCCCATTTTTGCCTTCGCTGCTTGGGCACGTGCGCCATCACTTTCGAACCAAAAACACGAACGTGGGACAAATTTGGCTTTCGTCCACTCCATGCTTCCTCGGGTGTTACTGTTTGCCCCTTGGTTGGCGAACGATTCGATAGGTACGTCGCTGCCCCAACTGCCTCAGCCCAGAACTGCTTCGGTAGGTTTGCCTCAAACAAGAGACATCTGGCCTTCTCGACGATTGTGCGGTTGAGTCTCTCCGCCAGCCCATTCTGTTCTGGGGTGTAACTTGCTGTCGTCTGATGCCTTATGCCGAGCTCTCTCAATCGCCCTTGGAACAACCTGTTGATATACTCTTTTCCGTTATCAGTGCGAATTACCTTTATTTTCCGACCAGTTTGACGTTCAGCTTGGTTGCAGTAATCGTTGAATGCCCTCAGCACCTCGGAATCGGTTTTCTTCTCCAGGAAATAGATCACCGCACGCCTCGTCTTGTCGTCGGTAAAAGATTGTAGTACCGATGTCCGCCGATGGATGGCACCTCCATCGGCCCGCAAATATAGGAGTGCACAATTTCCAGGACCTCATTGGCACGACTCCCCTTCTTCGGAAAAGGTAATCGCTGTTGCTTACCCATACAGCAAACTTCGCACGATTCAGCTTCTTCATCCGTGAAATGGATTCCGGATGCAAGACCACTTTTCAGTTGCTTCAGACTGCTTATGTTGAGATGGCCCATCCTTCTGTGCCACGTTTTCTGGTTTACGTTCTGGTTTAGTTGAGGAAACTGCAACGGTTGCCATTTTTTTTCGCTCAGAAAATTTGAACAAACCACTTTGGACATCGTGCTCGCCGGTTGCTATGGTAACTCCCTCTGGATCGATGACTTTGACGCCTTCGTTTTGAAACAGAACCACGTGGCCGCGTCTCACAATTTGACTGACGGATAGCAAATTGCTCGACATTCCTGGGATGAATCTCACGTGATGTACGGATATTGGGGGACAATCCGGTGTACATTTTGCTGCTAGCTTCACTGTTCCGGTCGATACGATGTTCATGTTGGCGTTGTCGGCTGCCTTCACCACTCCGCTGGCTGGTCGCACGTCACTTAACACTTGCTGATCCTTGGTGAAATGTTCTGACGCACCAGAGTCAAAATACCAGCTGTTGTCGTTCACTCCGTCGTTGGTGGACAGCAATGTACAGAATGCGGAACTTTTCTTTGCACGACATTCCCTCGCGACGTGACCGTACTTGTTGCAAAATTTGCACTTCGGTCTGCTGCTGGACTGCTGCTCTGGTTTTAAATCAGCCTGCGCTTGCTTCGATTTCTGGGGAAAATTTTTCCTACCAACGAACGCCGTCTTCTCGGAGGGGGAGTGAATTTCTTGCAGAAGCTTGGTTTTAATACTGTCGCCAGTTATCGGAGTCCCTGAATTCTCGAGTGCCATTATCATGGGTCGGAATTTTTCGGGTAAACCGGCTAGTAAAAGCGTTCCTATCCACTCCTCGGTAATGTCGAAACCAACTCCCCTGAGTTGATGAGCTGTGGACACAATTACGTTGACGTAGGTTTCCATGGTAACGGAATTTTCGAGACTCGTGGTAATTAATTTTCTCAGGAGCCCTACTCGCCGCGCCAGACCGTTGTCCTCGAAAGCTGCCTCCAGTTTCGCCCAGACTTCTTGAGCTGTCCTCGCTTCCTTAACGTGGACGTAATTTTCGGGTTCTAGCAGAAGGATGATTTTTGCACGCGCCTTACGATCCTTCGCCGGATTCACCACTGGTCGGACACCGTCAGCATCTGGTTCGGGCTTCACCACCTCCCAGAGTTCTTCCAACTCCAGGAACGTTTCAACCGCAAACCTCCACGTGGCCCAGTTGCTTCGCCCAGCCAAACGCTCGATGGATGGTAGGCTCGATAAATTTTGGACCGGACCGGTGTTGCTTCCTCCTGTGGTGGCCATTCTTCTAAACTTGCTGGGCCCATAACCTATTAGTATTGGCCGTAGAAAGAACAACTACTCTGATTTGAAGTTTAACAAAGAATGAATGAATTTTATTTCTCTCTTACTTTTATACTATTTTAAATCTAGTAAACGATTGCTTTGATCGATTATAATTATTTAAATGGAACAACACGCCTGCTACTTCCGACAGTATCTAGAAATCCACACCTTTTCCTTCCGTCTCAACTCTTTGAGATTCAATTTGATGCCCGACCTCTCCTCATAAGACTTGAGGTCTGGGCACCACATGTTTCCGACACAAGGCTCTCTTCTCTGCTCGTCGTGTGCCAATCATATCCGCTAATCGCAGACCGATCAACACTCATGCGAACAATTGTGGTCCCCCGCAAATCAGTTTCGCGACTTCCCGATACACGTAACGACCTCTCACAGCAACTCAGCACTGATACCAAGGAACGATGCAGCTGTTTCAGCTTCTCGAGCTCTTCCTCCTCCAGGTGGCACTTTTTCTCCTGGAAAATTCGGACTCGCTGCCTCTTCCGCTGTCGGTGTTTTCCACGTTCCGATGGGTGCCTCTTTGCACTACTGCCACCGGCGCGACGTTTTCTTCGTCCATCATCCTCCTACACTCCTTGTCGAACCAGTCGTTCCGTCGTGTTCGTTCCACATGCCCGATGACGTTCTCCGCAGCGCTGTTGATGGCTGTCTTGATAGTATCCCAACAGTCCTATTCGCGCTCGCTCGTATTCACGCTCCAGCTGCGCGTAGAATTCGTCTTCGTCGTAACCGGCACTTCCGAGGTGATGGCTGTACAACCGGTACATCCGTGGGTCGATCAGCCACCACCCGATTACGCGCTTCTTCATCTTCCCCATCACTATAAATCTGTTCCAAGCTCGTGTGTGTTGCCGCAGCTCTGGTAGATGGTATGGCCATCTTGGAACGTTCGTACCGTGAAGCCCTTCCAGCATACCTCCTGCATCGCTACGATGTCGAATTTGCGGCTCTTCGCCTCGTTGGAGAGCACGCGGGTACTGCCTACGAAATTTAGATATCGGCAGTTCTATGTTCCAAGTTTCCAATCGCTAGTCCCATTTCGTCGCGTGGGTCTTTGTTGATTTCCATCCGATGTTTGTTGTTCTTTGCTTATGTTTTTGTTAGTCACGGGTTCGTAGACCACCGAGGTTGGGTACCCGATCTCCGCTAAGGTTGCTCGCATTCCAACCAGCACCACGGGAGGTTGAGAATCTGAGTTGTAAGATAAGACGTGATATGACCACTACCCGAAGGTTTGGTGTATGGGGTCTCGAGCTGAACAGTGCCTTCCGTTCGCCAGTCATTCGAAGGCATTCAAGATTTTTGAATATACGCTTCAGAAACAGCACTCTTGAATAGCTAAGAAATGAAATGAACTTTCAGTTTAAAGTCACAACAAAAACAACACTCTTGATACCCCTCCTCGCCTTCCTCACATAATGCTAAACCATTTTGGAGATAAAATTTCGAAAATGTCGATGTCACATGGCTAAATGGTGCGTTTGCACGAACTCCGGTAGTGTCATTTGCATTTGCCCCACAGTATGATTTGACAAGATAAACTATTATTTTGACCATTTTTAGGGTGTGTTGAAAATTTGTCAAAAAAAAAATGTCTGCTTTCACTTGAATATCAGTCCCAAACACTCACCTTTTAACAAAAAAGCGGATGGAAAAGCCCTTTTTTGTAGCCAAAATACTCAACAAATACTCACTTTTTAGGCCTAGTACGTACTTGAAATAGTATGAAAACAAACAGTTCAGTGTTTATAATGGAAATTTAAAGAAAATTTAGTTTATCTATGTCAGATTTTTTATTTGGGCCCAAACCACAATTTATAGAAGAAGAAATATTTTTTAAATTATTGGTAACAGAGAAAAGTTGGACGTTCGCACTTATCCCGAGTTAGCACTAGCCCCGGTGTAGTATCTTATAATATAATAACCGGGATAATTTACTCAAACTGTTGAAATTATTTGAATCTCATGTATGGGCTATTAATTCAGAAATATTGCAATTAACGACCGCTTAAAAGGAGTGTATTCTAAAAAAATGCAACACTTTGTTATGTGAATAATTTTTTAATGCGTACATGAAAATTGATGAAATTTTCAGTGAAGTTACCTTGTAATGTAATGTGTACGTGTACAAAATTTGGTGACAATCTATCAAGTGGTTTTTGAGATAGCGTCCAACACTGAAGTTCATTGTGAAAGGTAATGACTTGGTCATCTACTTCTTGCCAGCTCAACTCAAATACTTACGTTCTCAGGGTCGGCGCACGTTCTCAGGGAGGACGGAAACGACTAATCGCTGTCTACAAAGCTGGTAGTCGAACCACAACAATGGAGACGTCGCCTGGTGTATTCCGGCCTAACCGGGTGTTTTAAGTTTAGGGGCAAAGCCGTGCGGTCGGGATCAGGCTTGTAAGTGGTCACCATCGTTTGAATTTTTCCGGAGACAAACACCACACATCGTTCGTGACAATCGTGGAAATCGTTTGATCGGAGAGCAAAAAAATGTCAAATGAAATTTTGATCTTTGTTGTGGTTAGTCGTTTGACTTTCATCCCTCTTGCGTAGATAATCGAGATAATCATTCCACATTCCAAACATCACCCGGCGCTGCAGAGTGGCGAATTTTTTTTTTCAACAGGAGGGAGTGAATAGAAAAGATTGCATTTGCTTATTGAGTCTGTAAAGCGGGCCATAGACTACACAAATTGGCCTGTACAAATTCCATGATTCCGCGTCGACTGTTTGATCTATGCTCGCCCACACACTATACAAACATATTTCACGCGAACACAAATGATTGCTGGCGAAAACAGCAACAGCAACAAAAAAAACCATCTCCACCCCGGCTGGGAGAATGTTTTGTACAAAATATTTCGATCCCGACCGATTTTACTCCAACCGTTTGGGCGCTCATTCAAGCAGTGCCATACACTATGCAAATCGTGCTCACAGCGACAAAATTTCATCGAATTTCATCGCATTTGTACAAATGTTGTGTAGTCTGTGGCCCGCTTAAGTTCTGCTGCGTGAAAGAAATAGGCGATGTCGTAAACTGTCGGGAATAATGGTCGTTTGACCATCAAATTATCCCTCTCGTGTACCAAGACACGAAATTTCGTTCGACAATCACACAAAGAAGAATGAATGTCGTTTCGTTTGATGGTAGTCGACTGTTCGGCAAGTTTTCGGTCGCATTCGTTTGATGGCATGAACAATGATACTGATAAAAGCAGGCTGTGCGACTGTCAGAGAAAATGTCGATGGTTTACAAGTCTGGGACCGGGATACGAGAAACCGGGCAAATCGTGTGGAAACAACGTCACGCTTTCCCAGACGGATGGGGATAAAACCGGGTACTAACAGCTTACACAAGGTAACGAAGTGTAAAAGCTGTACCTCACGCAATAATGTGCCACAAATTTACAGATAGCACAACTTGGATTGCACACACAGTTTATCCCTAAACAACGGCTCTCATAGCCGGAAACTCTCCACCAAAACTCCGAAAAACTACTTTTTGTGAGGTTTTTTTTTTTGTAGTTATTCACTGTTTCCGTATCCCGATATAAGTAAACGAGACATCCGCCGTCGTTCACGTACAGTGAGGGGCAAAATAAAGTGTCCAAATAATTTTTTTTCAATTTCTTTTATTTTTCTGGTTAAAATTCAACGAAAACACATCGTAATCATTTTTAAAATATTGTTTATTATGTTCTTTCCAATTTTTGTTAATGTTGCGCTGGAAAAAAAAGAAAGTTTTTCTGATAGATAAAAAACAGTTAATATTCCATAAAAAAACAGGGGCAAAATAAAGTGTCCAGATCAGAACAGCTTCAATTTGATTCAAACTAAAGGCAAACAAGAACGATTTAATAATGGGTATGGCCTCCTTCAGCCTTCAACACCTCCTGCAAGCGCTTCGGCACACTTTCAGCAAGGTTGTGCAGGTGTTGTGGGTCGAGTTCTTCCCACGCATGCTCCAGGGCATCAAAATAAGTACTTTTATTTGTCACACCAGTCTTATCAATCAGAGCATCGAGGATGGCCCACAGATTTTCGATGGGGCTCAGATCAGAACTTTGTGGGGGCCATTCAAGGGGTTTGATGCGGCAGAAATGGAAAAATAACTTCGTCAGATTGGCCGTATGCTACGGATCGTTATCCTGCTGTAAAACGAAGCGCTCTTCGAGGCCCGTCTTGTTGAGGGATACCTCGAGGTTTTTTTCGAAAGATATTGCAATATGACTGAGCTGTCATGATTCCGTCAATTTTTACGAAATTGCCCACCCCACCCCAAGAAAAGCACCCCCACACCATCACGTTACCTCCTCCGTGCTTGACTGTTCCTTTGATATGGCGATCTTGGAGCTCCTCACCCGACTTGCGCCACATATGATCCCGCTTCTCCCGGTTGAATAGCTCGAATTTGGATTCGTCGGCCCACAACAATGTTTTCCACTGAATCAAAGCAATCGAAAGATTCCTTTTAATTCAACCACGGTAAATGAAAAGTTCAGATACCGGTTTTTCGATAGAAACTTACTATCTTCTTCAGTAAGCGTTTTCGATTGATATCGAGCACGGAGCAACGGAGGAAGTAACGTGATGGTGTGGGGGTGCTTTTCTTGGGGTGGGGTGGGCAATTTGGTAAAAATTGATGGAATCATGACAGCTGAGTCATATTGCAATATCTTTCGAAAAAAATCTCGAGGTATCCCTCATCAAGACGGGCCTCGAAGAGCGCTTCGTTTTACAGCAGGATAACGATCCGTAGCATACGGCCAATCTGACGATGCTATTTTTCCATTTCTGTCGCATCAAACCCCTTGAATGACCCCCACAAAGTTCTGATCTGAACCCCATCGAAAATCTGTGGGCCATCCTCGATGCTCTGATTGATAAGACTGGTGTGACAAATAAAAGTACTTATTTTGATGCCCTGGAGCATGCGTGGGAAGAACTCGACCCACAACACCTGCACAACCTTGCTGAAAGTGTGCCGAAGCGCTTGCAGGAGGTGTTGAAGGCTGAAGGAGGCCATACCCATTATTAAATCGTTCTTGTTTGCCTTTAGTTTGAATCAAATTGAAGCTGTTCTGATCTGGACACTTTATTTTGCCCCTGTTTTTTTATGGAATATTAACTGTTTTTTATCTATCAGAAAAACTTTCTTTTTTTTCCAGCGCAACATTAACAAAAATTGGAAAGAACATAATAAACAATATTTTAAAAATGATTACGATGTGTTTTCGTTGAATTTTAACCAGAAAAATAAAAGAAATTGAAAAAAAATTATTTGGACACTTTATTTTGCCCCTCACTGTATAAGCCTCCAGATTCCCGCTCTTTTTTCTCGGGTTTTCTGGATCCGGTGTCATTTGTGTCAAATGAACCTGTTATTTGACGGTCAACCTCGATTAGGGTATATTGGGCAAGCTACTTTTTATGGCTATACTAGCTGACCCGGTGTGCATTTCTACACCTTGCAAAAATATATGTAACTAGCTGACCCGGTAAACTTCGTTTTACCTTCTAAAGTATAAATCGAAATAAATGTTTAATTTCATCTACACGTCTTTAACTGCATCCTGCTCGCGAAAAGATTCTTATGGAAATCGTAACAAATAAAGTTGAATTTGTATTAGCACCACCTTCCATAAAAAGTGAGATCCTTGAAACTATTATACAAACCATCTCTGACCCATAAAACCCTCGGATACAAAATTTCACTTCATTCCGACCGACCATTCATACGTGATGTTGTTACAAAGAAAACGCCTCCATTTTTATATATAAGAAGAATGTGAAGAAGAGATAACTTTGTATGGGGACCCACCTTTCATAAAAAGTGAGATTCTTGAAACTATTATACAAACCATCTCTGACCCAAAAAACCCTCGGATACTAAATTTCACTTCATTCCGACCGACCATTCATACGTGATGTTGTTACAAAGAAAATGCCTCCATTTTTATATATAAGATTTGTAAAAATTTATTTTAATTAAGTTTATCTAAGCATTTTTTTAAATCAAACCTCATTATGGCTCATCATTTTCACCTTTTTTCCCAAAGCGTAACGAAGTAACGAACTTCCATAAAAACATTGATCACATCTATTTTTGAGTTATGCCCAATATCCGTACGCAAAAACAACCCTCTGAAAAGCTCTTTATCTTAAACTTACATGGGAGCTCCCTCATCTTTTCCAATTTTGTCCCCCACTGCTTGAAGAAGGTAGGCTGATTTACCTGGCTCAATTTTACATAAATTTCTAATTGAAAGAAAAAGGCATATTGGAATTTATTGCACATTGTACTTTATGGAAATAGAATTTTGAAAACCGATCAATAGCGTGAATCGGAACAGTTTTTTTGAGTATATTCCTAAAATTCTGTATTATGAGCACTTCCAGCCTCTGATTAGCTTTAGATGATGTATTTTTTGGAGTTAAAAAAATAAGCTATCGGAATTAAAAAAAACGATGAAAAGGATTTTTAATAACCATTTCCAAGCAGCTTTTTTCACCATCCTCGCCCTTCGAAGCAGTTTGAATATCTATCATTTTTGCGCCAAAATTATGTTGAAAAAATGTTTCGCCATATGCCCAAATCGTGGACATGAGACATTATAGCTTGAAGTTTTCTCAAACAACACTTATCATGGTATGAAAATTATCGATTTTATACAATGCAAATTTATTTTATTTTTCATAAATTTATTAAAGCAAAAAATATCAGTTGCATTATTAAATAATTTCTCCGCGTTTTTTATTTACTCTTTGAAAGTCAAATATTCAAAAATGTTAGCAAAAACAAATTTCTAAGTTAACATTTGTCCCGTATATTGGGCCAAGTGTAAATGCAAAGCTTATTTTCAAATGCGTCAGAGTGGTGGCTAAAAAAATTGATTTAATACGTGTATCTGTTTGTTTGTTTTATCAAGTTTCATTGATATATCTGCAGTATTTCAGCAGTATAAATTTATGTTTGTCATTCCACTTTTAACGAATGCTGTTCAAAGTAAATGACCTTAATTTACAAATACATTTAAGAATTTTAAATATCCGCTTCAGTTTCAACATTCGGAATACCCCTTCTAGTGTTTCCAACATATTGAATCATTTTGAAGATGAATTTCGATTAGAGTTAAGATGAAAAAAGTTATTTAGCTTCAAAACTGGGCTAACTTTTTTACGGTGGTATTCATTACTGTTAATGAGGCGTCAATATGTTTAACCGCCCCGACTCATTAACAGTGATGAATACCATCCTTAAAAAAAGTTTGAAGCCTAATAACTTTTGTATCTTAACTCTAATCGAAATGCAGTCTTCGGATGAAATATTTTTCATAAATTAGGTTTTAAGAAAACCCGGCCGACGGGATCCAAAGTTATTGATGAAAAACTGGTTTTGCATGTTTTTCCCGAACAAAATGTCTCAAAATCCCATACAAACTTCAGGCTCGTTGAGCGACCCCTTCCCGTGATTCGATCTTGCCCAAATTTGGCATGAGATCTTGTACTAGGACTAGCATCAATTTTAGCCTGCAGCGCATAACATTTCAAAGGTTTTGAACTTCCCATACAAATTTAAGGCAGTCTAATGTTCATATTATGCTAAATTATTGTGAAAAGTTTTTTTCCTTTGATGCTGTATGCATTAAAAGCATTTGAAATGCTGATTTAAACCTATACGCATTTGATATGCTTATTGCATTAGGCAGGCAACTTTAATGACAAATAGTTCCAGAATTCTAGTGCTTACTATCACTAAGAGCGATTTCTACAATTATCAGTGACCGCCGTGTTTGTCACGAATTTCGAGAAATTAATAAGATCAGATATGAACAATTAACATAGTTTTTTTTTTTTTTTGGCGTTTAAATAGCTCGGGGAGCTGACGCTGGAAATGAAAATTAGAGATAGTTTTTGGAGAAGAAGATTTTAACGTTTAGAGTAGGCAGCGTAGAATAGTAAGCGATCATGAGACGTTGGTTAGACCATCATGCACTTCATTATATCCACGGCTGGATATGGACAGAATGCAGTTCAAGATAATAAACCAACCCCTCCCGATACCAGTTGGAGGAAGGACAAGGGTGGGTTCGAGACTGGCCTCTACTTACTCCCCAAGCTGTCAAGCATCTACATACTACGGTTTATTGGTGCCTTGAAAATATTAAAAATAAAAAGGAAGGATCTCACCAACTTACAGGGCACCATATTCAGCAGTTGATTTTTGGTTAGATCCTTGGGCTGACAACCATGACATGCGAAAGCCAACGTCTGGGTCCCATGATGTTAGGGGATGGCTTGAAGGTTCGCTCAACGTCATCATTGGACCAAATGATTTGTCGGTAGTACATGCCACGATACATGAAAAGAAAACAGAAAAAAAAGAAATGAGAAAAAAAAGAATTTTAGTTCATATCATCTATCAATATCTAAGAAGAAGCCTAGCTCAAACTTATAATAAACCGAGCTCAAATTAATAGTAGAAGTAAGCTACATTATTCCTGTCATATCATAGAACCATACTATTTTACCAAAATATGGATGTGATAGCCTGTTTTGCTTTTTGAAACAAGCCTATTTCAAACTAATAAAAATTCTAGCTCAAATTAATAGTTGAAGTAAGCTACCTTATTCCTATCACAACATCACAAAATCATGCGAATTTACCAAAATATGGATATAAGAGCCTATCTTACCGTTTGAGCATCGCCCTACCCTACCTGCTGCCTCACATAGTTGAATGCCTACTTTTGAATGAGATTTGCTTTGAACTATAATACTATCAAAACAACTCAGGAGACAGATCCGTTTCACACACCTTAAACCACAAAATATCATTTCCATCCAATTAGCCCCCAGTGATTGAAAAAACTAGATTTAAGAATAAGCCATCGTAATTCATAAACCGCAAATACACATCCACTACACAGCATTGGGAAGGAAAATGGTATTTGAATATGTTAACCTACTCCTTTCTAACTTTCCAACTATTTGAATATATCTGAAGAGAAAAAAAAACTTCACCTCCGAATGATCTGAAAAATAGAAAAGAACATTAAAATAACAATAAAAGGTCAAACAATCATTTCTGATCGGACCAGATTGACCATGTATTGAGCTTTAGTTAAAAGCCGTGAGACCGGCATCTAGGGGTTCCGTTTCACTCATGGTCGGAAGTGATCCGTTTATGCCTATAACAACGCTGAATTGTGATACTCTCACTATTCTATATTTAATGTTGTTATACGTCAAGGTATACCCATTTATATCAAAGTGATATAAATGAGCACTCAATCACGCCCACGGGATGTGAACAATTAACATAGTTATTATTTAATAACGTTCAAAGTGCGATTTAAGCTCAACTCATTCAAACAATCTTCACGTGTTTTGTACAGATAAACATAAACTTATTCCTGTTTCTAAATTCGCTTTCCAGATTGTATTCAATGCTGATTTTTTATCTAGAGCGTGTTTTTGTTTGTATTTTGATTTAATTTTTATCACAAGGAATAACAAAAAAGATAGACATTTATTTTTTTGTTTCTTTGATTGAAGTAGGAAAATGTTCTTTGTGATGTTACATTCTGCTATCATTAACTTCTCATCTTGCAGCTCCAGGGAACGATCGACGATTGCAGCTGCAACGTGGACACCGTCGACTATTACAACAATGTCAAAATCTTCCCCCGGTTGCGGAGTCTGCTCGTCAAAGACTTTTTCCGATACTACAAAGTCAATCTGGCCAAAGAATGCCCGTTCTGGGTCGACGACAGCAAGTGCGCAATGCGATTCTGTCACGTACAGCACTGCGAGGAGGCCGACATCCCGCCCGGCCTGAAAGGGGACACTTCTTCCTATCATAAGGTGGGTGGTACTCGATTGATAATAATTAATTAGTCATTTGTTGTTTCATTAAATCATTAGTGTTTGTACTACTGAGAACACTTTACTTTGGAGTGAAGTGTTTGAACTAATGATGCAACAAAGTGCGTCACATTATCACACCTGCTCAAAACTGCATCCATGCCTTGTATCACGTACCTATGCCTTAAGGTTTAATTATTTCTTCATCATTTTTTTCCCCTTCAAGTACATCAAAGAGGTGCAAACGTTGACTAACTGTGACGAAGATTTGAATGCAGAGCTCGGTTACCTGAACACGAGCATTAGCGATAAGGTGCACAGCGAACTGAAGAAATGGGCCGATTATGACGAAGCGCAGGATAATTTCTGCATTCTGGACGATCACGAGCCGGGTGCCGAGTATGTGGATTTGTTGCTGAATCCGGAACGCTACACCGGATATCGGGGCGAGTCGGCCCGGAGGATATGGAGTAGCATTTATTTGGAGAATTGCTTCCAGTAAGTATATTATGAAACCCTTTTGATGGATTGAGAAAACAAAAAAACCAACGGAAAGTCGAACATTTTCTTAAAAAAAAGGATCCAAGTTTAACAAGGAAAAATCGTGGATTCCGTTTTGAAATTCAATATTTGAAAACTCGGAATTAAGGATTGTTATTCAAACTTCAATTTAAATCTTAGATTTAGACTTCGGATTCCATACCCCGATTCCATTTTTTTTGTTTATCCTACGTGTTTTCACCAGGGGTTTTACAACATTTTTTTTTTTATTTTCAGTTGAAGATAAAGCTTTTTAATTTATTTATTTTTACCTTTTTCAAATGCTCATAACTTGGTCAATTTTCAACGCGGATCATTAAATAAAGGGCGAACACGAAATTATTGCGACACCGAAAATGTCATGCCAATTTTCTTATAAAGTTTAGAATCGAACCAAAACTTCAGGGTAGTTTTATACATTTACTTCAAAAATCAAAAGAATCAAAAGAAATTAGTCGATGGAGGCTTGAGTGTAAAATTGAACGCATTTTCGCTCGATGTCTTCCATCAAAGTCTTTACAGTGTCATCCGGTACCAGTTTTTCAGTTTTTTTTCGTTTCCTGCATCTGAGATTAAAAAACACGATATTCTAGAATCCTGGAATATATATTTTCACCAGATATAAATTCTGATTTTATGCGAACATGGTTTTAACATAATTTTGACTGTATGTTCTAATATATGAGATCACCTGTTCGCTGCTATGAAGTCGATTGTCACCGGAATAGGAATCTACCGACGAATCAGGGCAGTACCGGAAGTGGACGGATGTAGAATTCTCTTAGTGACATTTGTTCATCATTATAGGCCATAGCCCTAGCTGAATATCCATACCAATTGCTCTAGCACGCTGCTTATTTTTCCAATTCCGGAATCTTTCTAACGTAAGAATTCCGAATGGCTGAAATGAAATCAAATATATTAAAGGAAATACTAAAAAACGTCAGAAAAAGAATTACCAATTCCTTTGCTGAAGCAGCTGGCGCTCAGACTCTACACTCAGAAATTAAGAAATATTAAAAATATTATGTTTGAATTACTCTGACATTTGACTGACATTAATATCCAGAAATATTGAAAAATAACAATTCCAATAATTTAAATTTATGCACCCGAATAATTTCTTGGCGTGTAATGATCCAATACATAAAATTTAATAACCGAAATATTATTTTGTTCAAACAAACGGTTTGTGATTTGTGCGTTTGAGTCCCAACTAAACGGGTATGAGCACGTGCTTGATTCTTCAGTTGCAAAATGCCGCTCTACTTGACTGCATGCGGATTCCATTCTTTTCGAATTTGTAAATCATCTTTAAAAAGGTTGGAATCTATAGCAGCAAAGAATTATTAAAGGGAAAGTGCATTTGTTTTGTATGCTATGGTCAATAATGCACATTGACCTTAGAACTTATACAAAAATCAAACGATTTTCGTTTGCTTTTTCTGATTATTTCTGCTTTAAGCGTTTGCCTTTACGTCCCGGCTCAAACTTTTTTTTCTGATCACCAGATGTCGCTTCCATAACAATCCTCCCATTTCTCAATGCATAAATTTTAATCGCAGAAATATTTCTCAGTGAGAAATATCCCAGTAATTACACCATGAGAAATATCCTTGTGCGTAAAGAGGGAAAAACGTGAAAATACCTAAAAATTAATTGTTTGATATTTTATTTATTTCTGAGTGTATATATCGACTGCCATTCCAGACCAGCCGGTGGGTAATGTTCCCCAGGCAATCAGACCGGCTTCAACCACATCCATAGTAGCAACAGTCAGTAGCTTCTTCTGTACCAACAGAGGCTTTCTTTGATCGTCTCGATCCTTTTGATCGGGATTAGAAGGTGAGCTTGTTCCGGTAGTAATTCCTCCATCTGAGCTTGATGCCATTGGAACCGGAGCGGATTCGGTGCACTGAAATTTAAATTTTGTTTTATTTGGTTGGGATTTTTGAAGGAACCAAATTTAAGATTAGTTAATTACCTTTTAAAATCTACGCGTTCCCGATTCATAAGCACAAATTAACTTCATTAATATTCTTGTATGAAAAAAAGAAACTCGGAATGTCTTCGGCTTGCGCCATTGAAACTTATTTCAAAATGACGATGAAAAAAACTTAATTTTTTCAACCGTTTTTCGGTTCATGCTCGAGAACTATTAAAATGGTTAATGGTAAATGGTAAAATGGTTATTTAAGAACCATTAATGGTTAAACAACATCGAGCGTGTGCGTTGGTTCACCTCCATTTTCGTTGAATCGAAAAACACGACTTCTAGTTTGACAGCATTAACGAGCCTACACTCTAATTCTCCCTGATTCAAATTTGAAGGAAAACAATTCAAAATTCGCCAAAACTGGGGAAACTCACATTTTGATTAGAACGGCACAACTCAGAAATGAATAATAGGGGTTTTCGCGAATTTTGAGTTGTTTTCAATCAGGCATTTTTAAGGAGCATCTGAACGGTCTGAGCCAAAACAACTCAGAATTTTCAAAATTTGAACACGGTTTGGAAAGGGGTTATATTTTTAAAAGAAATAAATAGAAATGTCGGATTCAATTTAGTCTAATGAAACAAATGCGTGAATGTCTTTGTTTTAATTTCCTGGCATATGCTTGTTTGTTTTGCTGTCAAAAGATGAGGACTGTTGAATTATTGAAGCGATGCATTAATTTTGCGCTGGACCGACGGAATCGTCTAGCGTAATTTTTTGAATTAAATCCTCAAGCGGGCGGGCGAGTGTTACAATACAGCATTTCCAGTTGATCTGAAGCCGACAATGTTGATCCATATTGATGCACCGAAGAAAGCAAACGTTCTTCTGCTCTCCGTTTTTCGGGCAGCTGTTCCCGCAGAGCTGGTACATTTCAGGCCTACGAAGCCGTTGAGCAACAGCTCCCGGGGGTTAATTTTTGTGAAGTTTTGCACTTGTTCCTGAGACAGTAACTGACAAACCTTTTTTGTGTTGATGTTCAGCTGACGGATGCGGTTCAGAAATTCCGACCCGAGTCGAACTTTCAGGCACCTTGACACTTGTTACCAGTTCAAATTGGAGGGATATTGCTGTTAAAAACAAGGGCAATTGTTAAAACTATCTAACATTGCAATAACCAAGACTTTTACCTGAAAAAACCCGTTGATCACTTCCTCTTTTTTATGTCTTTCGTATTGCAAAATGTTTTTCCTTTGTGTTTTCAAATTGCTCTGAGTAGTTTTAATCGATTTTGCTCGAAAAAGTGCGCGTCTTTGCTAAGTCCGGGTTTTTAAACTGGCTAGATGAAAACAACCCAGAATTTTGATGGATTTCAACTCAGTTGTTTTCATCTTCATACATGGTGCGATCCATGAACCGAAATTATGCAGTCTCTGAATAATCTAAAATTACCGTGTATAGTAAACGAAGAGACGAAATGTCACGATTGGAATTTTCGATTTGCTGTCAGTGTCTTTCCAATCGAGCAAAACCAAGCAATCTTAAAGGCAGCTCCACAGCATGGTGGCACGCTTAACATTTTGGAAAGGATCAGATTGTGCCTCTTTGTATGTAGCCTCTTTATACCGTATTTGTTTTCTCCCCTCGATCAGTGTTCCACCGTACCCGACAAAAACAAAAACAAATCGTCGCCAGTGTATTGCTACCTCACTCACTCACACGCTCTCTCGCAACACTGGCAAAATTATGGGTGGGCCACCGTCCGTAAGCAGAACTCCACCAGGTCAAAACCAGTGCAACACCGTCCGAATAAACAAACAGTTTGACGGCACCTACTGGTGCACCAGTGCAACACTTGTGCAACACTCGGCATAAACAAATACGGTATTAGACAGCATGTAAACAATACACATCAATGAGAAAGTGGGCAAAATTTGGTTGATTTTTACCCAATGGTTAAAAAAATTATGCCCTGTTGAATGTGTCGCAATAATTTCGTGTTCGCCCTTTAACATATCAAAATGTTTTGAAATTTTATCAGATTATAGCTGATGTAATGTGCTTGAGTCTCCTTATTCACATTGGAAGTAGTTTTTCAATACAATAAATTGTATCAAAACATTCGAATCTTTTTGAAAGTGGAAGGGGTCTTCCAAAAAATTGAATCACCTCATAACATCTAATCTGACTTGTGTATAAAACTTAATAAAATACTTACTGTGAAATGGATCTAGTTAATTATATTTATCACTAGCTGACCCGGTGTGCGTTGCAACACCATCCAAAAATAAATGAAATTTTAAGAAAATTAGTTAAAATTTTTTTTGTATGTATCATAAGTGCTCGGTTTATGCAAAAAAAAAAACTTATATGAAGCCCCCCTATCCCCTTCCTATCCGCAAAAGCTGGAAGTAGGTAGGGATCTAATTTTTTCGTTTTAAAAAACTGTCATATCAAATTGCGTTATATTGGTTGATAAGTTTTAAGCGATACTTTAACATTTATATGGAATCCCCTCCGTCCCTCACCTCTCCACACTGCAAGGCAGAAGTGTCTGATAAATTACATAGAAACATATCTTGTACTCAATTCCTTCCCAGGTCAAATTTGATTTTTTTGCTTGATTCCTTCTATACCAAGAAAATTGTATTTGACCCCTCCCAATTTCTTATGTAATCACTGGAAAAAAGATGGTTTTTAATTCTCTCCATTTGTTTGTTCTAGGTTTTATGCAAAACAATTTTATGTGAGCTCCCCTCTTCCCTAACTTTATACCCAATTGAAGGAGAAAAAAGTCTCGAATAAGCATATTACCATTTATCGATTCCATATGTTCTCCCATATAAAATTTGTTTCTATTCCTTCGATTAGTTCCCGAGTTATGCGAAAAATTGTAACGGAGCCTCCTTCTCTCCTTCAAATCACCCCACTTGAAGGAGGCAGTAGTACTAAATATTTATAGAAACATTCCTCGTACTTACATACTCTCTCGAGCTAAATTTGGTTCCATTTGCTGGATAAGTTTTTGAGTAATATAAAAAAATTGAATGGGAGCATCCTCTCTCCTTACAATTTCCCCACAGGAAGAACAGAGGGTAGAGACATTTCTCGTATTCAAATACCTTCCCATGCCAAATTTAGATTTAGATGGTAAAAACATGTGTTTTCATAAATTTTTTTTTAACTTTAAATAACTTTAAAGTAATTGATTGTAGCTGAAAATTGGCTGAAAAACCCCCATATTTGAGTCACATTATAGGCTTTTCAAAACTATAAATTTTGTAGAAAGCGATTAAGAAATAAGAGAGTTTAGGCGAAAACAGTGTAAGCCGTCATTTGACCGCTCGCGGTATGAATAGGTATATACAAGGTGTCGGTAAGTTTAGTGTTAAATAAGCGTTTTCCTTAAGGTGGCCATTATGCCCTTATATCCCCTATTTCGTTTGAATTGGCCTGAAGAACGAAGCATTATAAATCTGTATCTAAAACAAGCTCCTGTCGAAATCTAACATCTTTACTCTGATACAAAATAATATTTTACATTGAAACGATTAAAGTTCAACCCTGTCTTATGCACGGTTTTATATTTTTTACGAATCTTTATTTCAAATAACTAAAGCACTACTAAAGTTCTTCATATATAGCTATATAACTATAGTTTTGTATTTAAAAAAATAACATTTTTTTTCTAAAAACATGTCTTTGGATTTGTACAAAAAATAAAACTGCATTCAGGAAATAACTAAATATTTCCCTGCAATCTGATGATTTCAAGTTCAAGACAAATCCTCATTCAAAATGACAAGCTGATTTGATATTATGTTTCGATTTATTTTTTTACATATTTCTATACCAACTACACAATTTTTTCCTAGAACTCTATAAATATTCTAGAATATTGCACAGTGGCTGAGATCAATTGCCCCGAACTTATTTTTACAAAATTGTTGAAATTATGGAGCAAATCAACCGAAGGCGCTAATTTCTTTAAATTCGTTAGAAAAAATCAAGAAAACCTGTCAATTTGATACGAAAGGACTATGTGTTAAAAGACGCCATGATTTCTAACCGGTTAACAAGTTGGAATACAATTGCTAGAAATTTGAGGCCCTTTACATTGAAATTTTTGTTCACCATGATTTTATATTAAAAAATGGGAAAATCATCATTTGTAACCGGGAAAAAACCGCAGAAAAACCGGGGAAGACTTTGGAATTTCAAAACGAAAAATCGCTAGCAACCCTGAATCAATTTTAAAACGCGTTTTTATTTAAATTTGTTGACTCGGGGTGAACAGAGTACTATCAATCGGGGCACGATGAGCGTTTTCTGCCGTACAATCTAGCAGCGAATTCAATTCGATGTAGTCAACTGAATTATAGAGCTACAGCTTGACTAGTTTACAACTGACGATTTGGCCTATTGATAAGGTGTAATCGATTACACGCGATTGGCAAAGAGGCTTAATTTTGGGTGTTGTAAATGAGCTATAAGCAAAAGAAAGTGCCCCATTTCTAAAAAAAACTAAGCTTTACTTCACAGTATGTTTGGTTAAAATTACTGGTTTTCCGGTAATAATAATCAGTTATTCGATATTCTTTCGAAAGTTTATTAAAGAATTACCGAACCAATGAAACTTTCTTGTTGCATAGGCAATCGCCACTTTGCATAATTACAGTCAATCAGTTTTGGCGATTCCCGTAAAGGATTCCGTAGGCATCCATCTAATTCAGATATAGATATCATGGAAGCATGAGTGTAGAGTTTGTAATATTGATTGCTCATATTTTTTTTATAGATCTCACTCATCCCGCCGAAGAAATCCTTACTCGGCTATGATTCCCTACCGAGATATGACCAAGAACGAAGTATGTCTGGAACATCGCGTCTTCTACCGGATGGTTTCCGGTTTGCATTCAAGCATCAACATCCATCTGTGTGCCAACTACCTCTTGTCGGAGAAAAATTCGATCGGTTTCGTTTCGCCCACCGGAGTTTGGGGAGTCAATATGGATGAATTCGAGCGTCGGTTCAGTCCACAAACGACCGACAACGAGGGCCAACATTGGCTTCGGAACTTATACTTTGCGTACCTTGTAGAATTGAGAGCTCTGGCTAAGGTGGCCCCTTATCTGAGGAACGAAGAATACTTTACTGGACGGGAGAAAGAAGATCGCGAGGTTAAAGTTGCCGTTAAAGATCTGCTCAACGTTATCGAGAGCTTCCCTTCGCATTTCAACGAATCCGTGATGTTTAGCGGAGGTACCACATCCATAAAGGTGAAAAATGAGTTCCGAGAAAAGTTCATGAACATTTCCAAAATTATGGATTGCGTGGGGTGCGATAAATGCCGGCTATGGGGAAAACTACAGGTTTGTATTATAAATGATAAAATTAACCCATGTATTGATTGAAAAAAATCCTACTTCAGGTTCAAGGAATGGGCACTGCGCTCAAAATTCTGTTCTCTGGAAAGTTTGAAGACGATTCCAGTTCGAGTTTAACTACTAGAATAAAACCAGAAAAGCCACAGTTCAAATTGAAGAGATCGGAAATAGTAGCATTATTCAATGCATTTGGAAGGTTTGTTACTTAGAATTTTACATAGATCATGCTTATTAAATCTAAAAATCTTCTCTTGCAGACTATCTACAAGTATACACGAGCTCGAATCTTTCAGACAACGGATGCAGTGAATGTGGTAGAGAATATATCAATTAGCAAAATAAAAACCATACTAGTTTGTCAATCGGCAGTGAACCTTAAACAGTGATAATGGTGCTAAAAAATAACGCACTACCAGATCGCCAAAACGAAGTCATGGCAGGAACGAACAATCATATTATTACATTGCAAGAAAAAGAAGGAAAATGGCTCAATTAACAACCCAGTTGCTGAAGTATTCTTCAGATTTTATTCCATCGGTCACCACAAGGACATAAACCCATTCATACACAAACAAATACGGATGCCGGAGCATTCCCATATATTTATAGGAATATTCAGGGTTTCGTTTTTTTCCTAAGGAAACCAATAATCCAGGCTGAATTTATCTAAAATGATGAATGTGTGTAAGTGTTGTTATTAGAGGTATTAGTCAAAAATTATAGTTGTGTATGTAATTAAGAAAGACACTGATATTTATAATTTTGTAAATAAAATTGTTTATTTTTTAAAAAGGACCTTGAACTTTGTGTTATATCTTTTTGTATAAGGATAATATCAAAATTTAATGTTTAACCCGTGCTATCAATCAGGTACTAATCAGAGAACGTATTTAAAGAAACTATCATTAATAAAATTTACAAACATCAGAGATTCTTCTTATAGCAGCGACTCCTTGAAATAGACAGTGTGTTCAGTTCAGATGTTGAATGGCTTCGAAGACTCTTCCGTAGTCTTAGTATTTGGGTAACCGGTTATCCCTGAACCTTAAAAATGATTCTATCACACCTGAAGCCAGATGGTTTTCAAGAATATAAGTTTTCAGAATATACTTAGTTTTGCAATGCCGGATAATAAAAAATATCCTAAATTGTGATTTTTATTGAAGATTAAACCGTGAATAGCTCTTCACACGATTATACAAACAACACGTTTTGTTCAGCAAAGTTTAAGTGCACAAAAATCCGCATCTTTTGATGGCATTGGTATCAAAAATATTTCACGCTTGGTACACATTTTGATCAGTTGAGTACAAAATTTTCGGACCAAAAAAAATTTTTTTTTTGAAATAGCTTGCTTGTTTTACATTTTGATACAAATTTGGTTCATTTTTCATTTCTTACGTGTAGTATTTAACTCAAACAAAATTAAAAAATATAAGATATATAAATTTTAAGAAAAATTTTGGACCCAGAATATATTTAAAATCCAATCTTTTGAAAGTGGACTTTTTTAAAAAATCGCGCTTGCGGAACCTCTAAACATGACTTTTTTAATCGGCCCCATACAAAAGTTTGTTCTGCACATCCTAATCTACCATTTGGAGGGTGAGCCCCCAGATTCTCAGAGGTTAAGCAATTTTGGGACACCCTAGTGTACATTAGTACAACCTATTTTAGTCGCCTGTTATGATACCTCTTCTCAGAAGGGAGCAGCACTGAGCGTATAGAAAGAATTTTTGATAAGTTAAATGGATGTGCTACAACTAACCTTAATTGTGAAGAACGTATCGAACTTTTTTTTAATAAAATTTGATCAATCGTTAGTGTATTAAAAATACACCAAGGGTTTTTCACACGGTTTTTATAACACGGCTTTTTTACACGGTTTTTGAGAATTAACACGGTTTTCACACGGATTTCGCGAAATCACACAATTTTTGACAGAAAATAGTCCTTTTGAACGGGAAACACTTAAAAATTTTTGAAGTTAGGAAAATCTTTGCTTTGAGACTAAGAACGTGATACATGATACCTAAGACCTGAGACCTGAGACATGAGATATGAGACTTGAGACCTGAGACATTTGATATGAGACATAAAACATAAGACCTGAGGCATGAGACAAGAGACATGAGACATGAGACTTTAGACCTGAGATCTGAGACATGAATCATATGACATGAGACCTGAGGCAGCCGATTGTCTCATGCCTCAGGTCTCATGTCTCAGGTCACAGGTGTCATGTCTTAAGTCTCAAGTCTCAGGTCTAAAGTCCTATGACTTAGACTAGAATCAAGTCTCAGGTCTAATGTCCCATGTCTTAGGTCTCATTTCTCAGGTTTCAGGTCTCAGATCTCAGGTCCCAGGACTCAGGTCTCAGGTGGGGATTTTTTTTTTATTATCTGTAAATTTGCGCCGGGGGTCTTCAGATTTTCCCCAAAATTGAAAATTTGGTTCATTTTTGCGACTTGAAAACACATGTATTTTTTCAGATTTCTAACATTTTTATTTTTTGAGTTAGCTTCGGTTAGATTTTTTTGTCAATAAAAAATAACCATTTTTCAAAGCTACATAACTCTGTTAGTTTTCAACGGAAATTATAAAATAGCACATCAAAATGCATTGGAATTTTATCAGCTTTCTAAATAAAATAGTTGAAAAAAAATAAATAAAGAACTTCAACATGAAAAGTTGTAAATAAACTTTAAATGGCGTCTAAAAGTACCGTCTGCACCACCGAATATTTTGCAAAAAATATCATTGAATAGCTCAATTTATGATGCAACTTTCATCTGAAGACACCAAAGTGGGCCATCAACTCCTTGAAGAGTTATGAAAGAAATTATGACGATAAATCTCTTTTTTTGTGACGGAAACAAACAATGGTCGAACAACTGCACTCACATATGGAGGTAGCGCGCACCTCTAACAACATGGAAACAAAAGAACTTACCAAAGCAGGTAAAAAACAATACTTTTTCGTGCTTTGTAGAGTGTTTGCAGCATAACTGATTTTAAATTTTAACCAAAATTCTTAGTACCGTATTGTTAATGTGATATTAATGTTTGCTTTTACAACCTGGTCATATGCTATATAACTTATTAACTTTTCGATCAAAGATCATTGTGAAGCATAATTAATGCCAATAGTAGAAGGTTCAGTCCCTGTGTTTGGGATCACAAAAATGTAATTAAAAAATGAAATATAGACGTGCTTTACATAGTTTTTATATCGGGAGCTAAGCACTGGACACCAAAATCCTTTCCCATTGATCAAAAACAAAGAGTGTTGCACAAATGTAGAAATAATCGAAGAGCACAGTATGGCCAGCCCAGGCTGTAGAAAGCATCATTCCCATTGTAGGTAATATGACATTGAAAATATGATACTTTTACCGTATTCGTTTTCTTCATTCGCCCAGTTTTGAGGTTTACCATACTAGAACGAACATAATTCGTCGTCAGTGTTTTGCTACCTCGATCGCTCAGAAACGAATCTTCAGGGTTCCACCGTCTATTTTAAATCAAATCTGGAGCATTACGGATGCAAAACTGAGCGCATAAACTTCTAAAAATCACAGCAAAATTTGCAAAACTTGTTGTGACCTGGTGCAAAACTGGGTATAAACGAATACGTTATTATATTTTTGGATATAACATGAAATCAGTTTAGCTGCAACACTCTACCGCCCCTACTTTCATAACAGTCCCATATGCAAAAACAAGCAAGCGAGAAAATCAGCTTTTCCTGTTTTGGAATACATTCTTAAATTGTGATCACCACTTTCGGCATAAACGAAAATCGTTTCTTGGTTGTCATAATAAATCGTAAGACCTGAAATTTTCGAAATTGGTTTATTGGTAAGGTCGAGAGCACCATTTTTATTCATTATGGGACTGTTAATCGACCATATTTGAAACCTTTTTCAAATCTACTCGCATAACAGTCCCATACAGAATATTTTTTTCTCACCAATCTACTTTCTAAGACTTAAATTTGATCGTTTTTGAACTTTTTGCATTTTTGCAATTTTCAGAAAAAGAAACATACAAAATATCGTAAATTCCACATTGTAAGTTGAACCTTTTTACGATTTTTGATTGCATCAGATAGTTTTTCGCTCAGGAAGTCATTCCTGCCTTCGAAAAGTCTTGTGCATCATTCGATATTAAGTGAGTTAAATTTTTTTAAATGATTCAAAGCAATAAATCAAAGACTATTTCGCCGAAAGAAGCATTGAAAAGTAACCAAATCCACGGTATTTCACATATGGAACTGTTATCCGGGTATATTTCATACAGGAGAGCCACAAATTGATATTTTTTTCTAAATTTGTAGAACAAACCTCTTTTATAGTGTTTTATTTTGAATCCATATGTTGACCTAAAATGACGAAAATTCATATGGGACTGTTATGCGAATAGGGGCAGTCTACAAAGCACAAAAAATAGTGTTTTTTACCTGCTTTGATAAGTTCTTTTGTTTACATGTTGTTAGAAGTGCGCGCTATCTCCATATGTGAGTACAGTTGTTCGACCAGTGTTTGTTCCCGTCGCAAAGAAAGAGATTTGTTGTCATTATTTCTTTCATAACTCTTCAAGGAGTTGGTGGCCCACTTTGGTGTCTTCAGATGAAAGTTGCATCATAAATTGAGCTTTTCAATGATATTTTTTGCAAAATATTCGATGGTGCAGACGGTACTTTTAGATGCCATTTAAAGTTTATTTACAACTTTTCATGTTGAAGGTCTTTATTTATTTTTTTTCAACTATTTTATTTGGAAAGCTGATAAAATTTCAATGCATTTTGATGTGCTATTTTATAATTTCCGTTGAAAACTAACAGAGTTATGTAGCTTTGAAAAATGGTTATTTTTTATTGACAAAAAAATCTAAGCGAAGCTAACTCAAAAAATAAAAATGTTGGAAATCTGAAAAAATACATGTGTTTTTAAGTCGCAAAAATGAACCAAATTTTCAATTTTGGGGAAAATCTGAAGACCCCCGGCGCAAACCCGTCAGATAATAAAAAAAAATCACCAGGTGTCATGTCTAAAGTCTCAAAACTCAGGTCTCAGGTCGTAGGTCTCAGGTCTCAGGTGTCATGTCGAAAGTCTCAAGTCTCAGGTCTCAAGTCCCACGTCTCAGATCTAGGTATCAGTTGTCTCAATTGTCAGGTCTCAGTCTCAAGTCTCAGCTACCAGTTCGCAGGTCTCAGATCTCAGGTCTCATGTCTCTAGTCTATAATCTCAAGTCTCTGGTCTCAGATCTTAAGAGTCAAGTTACATATCTTATTTGTTTAAGTTTTAGAGCTGCACAATTTGAATAATTTTTTTTACGCGGTTTTTGGGAATTAGCACGTTTTTTTATACGGTTTTAGGGAATTCACACGGTTTTTTGCACGGTTTTATACGCGGTATTTAAAATAACCTTGGTGTACTACAATTCATCAGAATATTTTGAATAGGTATTTCTTATGTGAGAAAAGATACAGTGATTTGAATATTTTGATATTAAATGCGTACTTTATTTTGAAGATTACTGTTTATACAGTAGAACCCCGCTTATCCGGGATAGTTGAGGGAGCGCATTCAATATAAATTGATTTTATTGTGCAATTTATTAGACGTTTTCAGCAAGCTTATATCATATCCTGAGTCACTTTTCACTTTTCGTGAAACATTTCCTCGCGTTTGGGAACGTTTATTTCGACGCGACTTTCTTCGGCAACAATCACAGATAGAATGTCTTACTCATGTTTGCTGCTCTCTCATCTATCCTATAAATTTATTCCTATCTCTTTTACGCATCAGCGATTCTATATTCTGGAAAATACTATATCTCATTCAAATGGTTACTTAAACCACTGACCACACTGACTTGACTCTTAGAACAAAAATTCAACCATTTTCTGTCTAATTTTTTGTTGTCAGCTTTTGCTGGTTCGCAATACCGACGGCAGGTGGCGAACCTGAAAAATTTGACAAAAAATGCCCTGTAGGAAAAATGGTCCTGTTTAGCCCGATTTTATCGTAGAAATTGCGTGTTTTATTTTTTAAGTTGGGTGGCATTTCCTAACTGGGATAGCATTTCTTCAAATCGATCGATGCGCACTCTGGAATCGACATTGCGTACTGTTGGAAAAATGATTTTTTTTGTTTTTTTTCTGGAAAAATTATCCAGAAAACGAAATCGAGTGTCCAGTCAGTATGGTCAGTGCTTAAACGTTTGCGCTAAAACACTGAATGAAATTCACTTCTAATTATTAAATCCTTAATCAGTAAAGCTACATTCAATTGAGTAATTTATTAGTAATGTTTACCTTATTCACTACAGCTTAGACTTTACAAAACTCGCAGAAAACTGCGATTGAATAGCATGACAATATATCGCAATCAGTGAATAAAATTGTCCCTGATATTGTCTCAAAACAAGCGACAAAGTAGACGTGTGGTTTTGTCTTTATTCTCTCTCTGTGCGACAACCTTTTGTCTCTTCAGTATGTGTAGCATGACAAAATGAAAAAGGTAATCAAGGATTGTCGCGTCGTTGAGAAGATAATGACAAATTCTAATGTGAAATTGTCCTGAAATTTAAAACTTGGGACAATCAGCTTCGCTTATGTGGGTAATCTATCTGATTTCGTAATAATGAAAAATTATGTGACCAGATCATAACCTATCTGAGAAGAGCTCTTGGCCTAACTTTAAGGGAAATCATGTTGGAAGTGGTTCAGGGACACTGGGTAGAGGCCATGGCCAATCTGGCCTGGCCGGTTCTGGAACGAAATATGTCAAAGTTATCGGATCAACACTTGCGGCAAATCAATAGAAAGCTCTTGGTCTCTTCATGAAGGAAATCGATAGGAGAACTGATTCGGGGAGAGGGGGTCGTGGCCATTGCCAATCTGGCCTGTTCCGGAACGAAATACGTCAAAGTTATCAGATTGAGACTTGCGACATATTGATAGAAAGCTCTTGGCCTCTTCATGAAGGGAATCGATAGGAGAATCGATTCAGGGACACTGGGTCGAGGCCATGGTCAATCTGGCCGGTTCCGGAACAAAATATGTCAAAGCTATCGGATTGAGACTTGCGACATAGAAAGCTCTTGGTCTCGTCATGAAGGAAATCGATAGGAGAAGCAATTTGAGGACACTGAGTCGTGGCCATGGCCAATCTGGCCGGTTCCGGAACGAAATATGATAAAAATATCGGATCGAGACTTGCTGCATATCAATAGAAAACTCTTGGTCTCTTCATGAAGGGAATCGATAGGAGAATTGATTCGGGGACACTGAGTCGTGGCCATGGCCAATCTGGCCTGTTCCGGTACGAAATATGTCAAAGTTATAGGATCGAGACTTGTGGCATATCGATAGAAAGCTTTCGTCTCAACATGAAGGGAATCGATTGGAGATGCGATTCACCATCGCCTCGACCCAGTGTCCCATATTGCTTCTCCTATCGATTCCCTTCATGTAGAGGCCAAGAGCTTTCTATCAATATGTCGCAACTCTCGATCCGTTAACTTTGACAAATTTCGTTCCAGAACCGGCCAGATCGGCCATGGCCACGACTCAGTGTCCCCGAATCAATTCTCCTATCGATTCCCTTCATGAAGAGACCAAAAGCTTTCTATTGATATGCAGCAAGTGTTGGTCCAATAACTTTTACATATTTCGTTCCGGAACCGGCCAGATTGGCCATGGCCACGATTCAGTGTCCCCAAATCGCTTCTCCTATCGATTCTCTTCATGAAGAGACCAAGAGTTTTCTATTGATATGTCGCAAATCTCAATCCGATAACTTTGATACATTTCGTTCCGGAACAGGCCAAATCGGCCATGGCCTTGACCCAGTGTCCCCGATTCGATTCTCCTATCAATTCCCTTTATGAGGAGACCAAGAGCTTTCTATTGATATGCCGCAAGTCTCTATCCGATAACTTTGACATATTTCATTCCGGAACCGGCCAGATTGGCCGTATCCACGACCTAGTGTCCCCGAATCGCTTCTCCTAGCGGTTTCGTTTATGAAGAGGCCAAGAGCTTTCTCCCAATATCTCGCAAGCTATGATCCGATACCCTTTAGTTGGTATTTTCGGAACCGCTTATCCTTATATTTTTCAAAAGCAACAAACGAATGTTCTGAAAAAATATTATCGGGATCCATCAGCAAAGAAATTTGTCATTATCGTTGCGAGCGTACGACAACGACAAAGATTTGAATTTTTTTGTCATGAAAAGTTCAAGTTGCGACAATGTCATTATCATTCGATAGTAGGCGATTTTTGATTCACTGATCGCAATAGTAAAACACAGCTTTCCATGGATTTTTATTTTGAAAATGTAGGCTTGGATAACACGGAAGCTTGGATAACTGGAGCTTGGATAAGTGAGGTTCTACTGTAATTGAAATCTTAGAAATATACGAAAATAAAAAAAAAACTTAAATTTCATGAAATTTCAAGTTTTTCTTACCTTATTGCAACATAAAAAAATCTAAAATATCGGTTGTCCGAAAATGTTCTCACAGGGTCGAGTCGGGTGAAAGCAGGTGACATGACCCGAGAATAGGCCGCAAGCGATGAACCCGATTCATTCACATCTGATGTTAACTGAAGTAAACTCCAGCAATGAAGGAAGATCGTATCGACGAAGTTTTTTTCCCTTCTGTTTTCTCTCCCACACACTTCGATTCGATCTCGATCTTCGGCAACTTGGAGTTGTTGGCGGAAGCTGGCTGAGCGAAATCTTCGACCCATGTTGCTCACCCGAGTGGTTAGTCTCTCGACGTGAGCTAACCGGTGCGGACGTGGAAGAAAATCTTACGGCGTTTGGGATTTCGAGAAAGTGTTTTTTTAACCGAGATTTACATATTTCTACGTGTGCGATAACTGGAAACTACAGACAAACTGTAAGTACATATTTTTGTTTGAATTTCATTGAATCTTCCGTATCATATCCATAATTGGGCTGTGTATGTCTAAAACACATTCAATTTTGAATAATTCATTTAAAATTTCAAATATTTAATTTTTTGGATGAAAGTAGAACACTTACTTGTTTACACTGTAAAAGGCCATAAAGTTGTTGAGTTTTGATTGAAAATCCATGCTTCGTTGAATCACATTGGTGATGATCAACTTTTTTTTTTTCAACTATTCATCTGACTGGAACGATTAATTTCTACATGAGTATAAGATGAATGTTTATCCAAATATCTCAAAAGACGTCATAGTGTTTTGATAACGTCAGAAAAAAATGCTTAAATTTCGTTGAAATTCCACAGAGGAAAATGCCAAACAAACGGAAGGATTTTATCACGGTTAGGAATGTCGCTAACTGGCTTAGCTACATTATTTTGCATAAATTCAAAGACTCGTAACCTCAACTCTCCATATGTAGAGGCAGCGAAGTTTTCATAACGGTTCTGTAGCGATGTTGATATGTGTAGTATAGTGTATAGGCAAATATTTTGCCACCCCTTCGGTCGTCGGAGTCTTCCTCGGTGGATTTGCAGAATAAGTGATACTTGGCCGACCAAAAGAAAGGCCCCGGCCAGTGTAGTAGAAGAAGACCCGTTCCCCAATTAGTTAGTTGCCTACCGGTTGTGTCTCGGGGATGAAGACAGAAGAAGTGCCTGTACAGAAACAAACGGCCAACAGAAGAGCAAAGAGAAAGATGAAAGCGTCCCAAAACAAAACGAGCAACTCGGCGCTGCAGTGTGTTTAATGGAGTGATACCTGCCACTCCGAAATCATCGATTTGTTATGCTGTTATGTGGCCATTAACGCTTCTCCGGTGGAACAACTGGGATTTTGGGTCTGTTTTTTCTTGTTGTCTGTTGTGAAATGATTAATTTATCATCTCCCGAAATGAATACATTTGTCAATGCTGAATTGGACCTCATTCGCAACTCAATTATGAGGAAAATTTTATTGGTGGACCTATAAATGCTGAGATGTTCATGATTATGTGTAAGTGATGATTTCAAGAATGGTTCAAGGAGAATATTTTATTTAATTTTGCAATGTTGAAATACCTACTCAAGTAACAATGTTATTTCTTTTCCCCAATAATACCTCATTATAAAACAGGCTTACACATTTCTAAAACACATATAGATTTTAGATGCTTGTTTAAATGATTTCTGTTATTAACATTACAAGTAGGTACATAAAATATTATATAAGATCCATAAGAACTTTAAAGTAGTATTAAAAAAAAAGAAGATGATATTTATACCCAGAATAAAGAAAAAAACCTCAAAAATAATCTCAGGTAATAAGAGTCGGATCAATCCATCGGTGAGCCTGGTGCAATTTTTCTCGGGGGTCGCTATGAGTCAATTTTTTCCATATGCCATCTCAGAGAATACTTTTTTTGCCTTTCTTTCAGAAAGGTATAGTTATCGGTCGATTTGGGAGATCATTAATTATGGGTCTTAGATATACCTTTATAGGTACCTATCGAATCAGCTCGACGAGTTCTGATGATGTCTGTGTATTTGTGTGTATTTGTATGAATTTTTGTAAACTTTGTTCTCGACGTTTTTGTGAAACTGAGCAGTACAATAAAAATGATTTTTATCTTGAAAAATTTGATTTTTTTTCTTCTTCAACCTATAAAAGAAAGAAAAAAATACAAAATAGTTTGAAAAAAAGTTTTTCATAGTAAATATCAAAAATCATCACTCCAAAAAACGTGGCCATTTGGCTTGCTAGCCACAACCAGCAATCACTAATCGAGATGATCGAAAACATGGCGCGATAAGCACTGGGTACGCTTTCACTCCGTGTAATTCCGCATAAGGAAAACAGAGGGCGCCACCAATCGATTGACAAACATAAATGTCAGTCAAACAAAGATATTTTAATTTTAATTTTACGAGCGAAGGTGTTATAATTATCATACCAGTCCACCGTTAGGAAAACCGGATCTAAAAATTAATTTTGGGCTCTAAACCCAAAATTAAAGTTCTTGAAAAGGGATTGCACCATGAGGTACAACCCCGAAATTAAATGAATCAAGCCTAAGGACTACACCCTCACATCGCATATTTCTATAGTGATGGTAAGTCCAACGTTAGATTCTCAATCACAGCTTGCTCTGAGAAGGGGAAAACGACACGGGAACGCGAACGATATATGCACACCATCTCATCCTCTCACGTACCGTTCGTGCTAAGGAAGCTTTTTCTAAGCAAGAACGACAGGAGAGAATTTCGCCCGTAGAAGCAAATTGAATCCAATAGGACAAATGCTACTGAATCCTCTCGAGCTTTAAGCTCTCGGGCTAGTTTTTTTTTTGTTCCTTTTTCTCTTCCTCTCTCCAGATCTAACGTTGCGCGATGAAAACTTTTCGTTCGCATCGAAAAACCTGTGCAATTGTTGCGTTGTTTTTGTTGGGGTTGGTGTCTAGCAAAACGATGACGGCTTGGAAGTCAATCCGAACTTTCACTTGCTGAGACCAATTGAAATTAACAACCAAACAGTAGCGCCACCAAGCCCTCCATAGTAGAGTTTGAAGCGTGGAAAAAATAGAACAATTTGACAAAATTGAAGAAGTTGACAAACTTGACATAATTCAATGATTTGATTAAAATGACAAAACTGACAAAGTTGACAAAAAATTTACCAATATGACGATGACAAAATCGACAAAACTCACTAAATTAACAAAATTGACAAAACTGACAAAATTAACAAGATTGATAAAACTGACAAGATTGACAAAATTGACAAAGTTGACAAAATTGACAAGATTGATTGAACTGCCAAAATTAAAAAATTGACCTAATTGACCAAATTCATAAAAATTGACAAGATTGACCAACTTCACAAAATCGATGAAAATTGACAAAATTCAAAAACAAATTGGCCAATTTGACAATGACAAAATTGAGAAAATTCACTAAATAGACAAAAATGACAAAATTGACAAGGATGACAAAATCATGAAAATTGACAAAGTTGACAAAATCGAGAAAACTGACAAAATTGACTGAACTAACAATGTTGACAAAATCATGAAAATTGATAAAATTGACATTATTGACAAAATAGAAAAAAAAATTTATAAAATTGACAAAATTGACAAAAGTGAAAAAAGTGTCAAAACAGACAAAAATGGCAGAATTGACAAAATTAAAAATATTGGGATCTCAAAATTTTCAATATTTTTAATCTTCAAAATTAATTCTGCTGATTTTTTACGTTTCGGTATCGTATTTTTCTCTAGCAATTAAAATTTTATCCAATAATTTTATCTATGCATTTGTTTCCATTACTTGAGAGAATGAATTATTTAAAATACATGGTCAGGCATCTTTTTTGAAATTGTATTCTTAATTTTTATACCCCTTCCATTTTGAAGTTACCATATGCTGGAACTCCAAAAGGAGTAAATTGAATTAGATTATAATGTCATAGAAACGGAATCATACAAGATATTCCAGAATCTAGTCATTCAAAAATCTCCAATTAGTTGCAAATAATGTTATTGATATGAAAATTATGATAATATTAAAAATACTTTTATCCTATTAAAAACTTTGAATCTTTACTTCCTACATTGTTTTTGGATTTACTGCGTATGAAATTCATTAATCATTATTTATTTTGTGCCATATATACCCAAATATAATTTACAGGCTGTAAGAAAGGCTACAATCCACTGTCAAGTGTATTAAATCGGGTTTTTTAACATACGATGGAACTGAAAAGGAATTCAACATATTGTCTTCAAACAACCATTATGTTTGCGTAGAAGGCATATAGAATCTTCAAACAATTATTTTTAAAAAACACGTGCAAACATCGTGGGACAGTTAATCAACCAATCGAAAATGTAAACTGTGATAGGAGCTAATAAATTCAAAGCTCGATTCGCAGTATACTTAATAACACTACCACCAACTAAAATTCTCTGTTTCGGAAAAATTCAAAGATAAACAAATAAATGTTGTTCATTTCATCATTGTGAATCAATGTATGTGATTTATCTAAAGCCGAATGAATAATTTCCTCATGATAATTAAGAAGTAACAATAAAATTTATGACTTAGAATCCAAAATTAAAAAAAAAAAAAAGATCAACTTATATTCCACGAAGATACAGATAAAAAGTTCAAGAGAAAAATTCTAAACCATAAATCAGATTTTATCCAGATCCAATTCAGTATTTCAAATTCAAATCATAATTTTAAATTTAATTCAAACACATATGCCAGAAGAAAGGAAAAGTGTCGTTAATAAAAAATAAAATCAAGATTTCAAAAACAATTAACAAATAAAATTCTAATACAAAATTGAGGATCAAAGTACCGTAATCCGGGGTAAGATTGATCACTTTTTTCAATATTTTTCGATTATTTTTCCTGTTAAGAGTAGTGTGGCATGTGTCATATTTTTAAAATCAGTACTGGACTCCTATGAACGTAAAACATGGTAACAGAAATTTGTTAGACTATTTTTTTGAGTAACAGTATCTATTTTGACGGTTTTAAAGAGTTTTCTTGATCATAAAGGATACAAAACCCTTTCAAAATATTTACAAATGCTAGTTTATCAATTTTACCTTGCTTTTTAGCGTTTTCTTTCAAAAACATTTATAATCGAAAAAAGAACAATGATGGGGACATTTAGGGGCAAAAATTATATCAATTGCTATGTAGTTTTATCATTATTATCATTTATCATAGAATGACTATAAAAAAACACTATAACTATACATATACAAAGAAAAAAGTAGTTCTTCCACATTCAACAACCCGTTTGCTAATTAATGCTTCTTGGTATCATCAGGAGAGCCGTTTGTTTGCGAGCCTTGGAAAAATAGATATTTTAAGATTTTGAAATTACCTATACTTATGCTTTGAAAGTAAATATTGTAGATAGCCAATTTTATTTATTTTATTTCCAGCTAAGCTTTTGAAAACTCATAATATCGAATGGTTTTCATTGCTTTTTTTACGTTTTTTTTGTTTTCATGATTCTGATTTTATCCGGATATTATCCGGTTTCTGGAAATTCTGAAGTGTTTACTAAAAAAGTCTTTTACTTAATTAAGCGACGTGGAGTGTAAGTGATGAAAAAAAGGTCCTGATTTAATCAGTTCATTCCAGGGGACCCTTTAACTTATACAGTGAGCGAAATAAGAATAGTACCACTATGTGTTTTGCTTGTCAAAATATGAATGATTGAAAATCACCATAATTTTCTTCTACTCTTTGTTTTGAATTGTTTAACGGATATATCAAGCATAAGTAGCAATTAGCGTTGAGGACCAAAACTATGGATTCAAATTCAGCCAAAAATATATGTTTCATCATTTTGCATCATACTGATGAATGTTAATGAAAAAATCAAGCTGTTTGATAAAGTATTATAGCTCAAATATCAAATTACTTAACGCTAGATGAGCATCTCTTAAAACCCCCTATTAAAACCATTGAAAACCTTTGAAATTCTAGACAACTCCTTAAAATTCAGTTATCTATTCAAATAATTCGTAGAAGCATTGATATTCACTTTTACACAGTAATTTTTTAGAAATAATCTTGTTTTCGTTGGAAAACACAAGTGGTATTATTCTTATTTCCCACCCCCTTTTTCATATTTTTGGTCCTCAACGCCAATTGCTACGTCCAAAAAAATTAAACTTATGCTTGATTTATCTGTTAAACAATTCGAAGCAAATTGTAGAAGAAAACTTTTGGTGATTTTCAATAATTCATATTTTAACAAGCAAACACACAGTGGTACTTTTCTTATTTCATTCTTTTTAATTTTATTACTAGTAAGGGAGGGGAAAAGTTTAAATCCAAGTCAAATTTTAAATACGACTTTCTGACCTATTGTGCTCTGCTGCATCTTGTCAATTAATGAAAAAATCAATTGGAATCTAAATTAAGCATCATTAGGAAGCAAAGCGCTTGACACGTTCGTCGCCTAGCGTCACCCACTTCAAAATATGTAGGTATTACTTTCAAAAGTCAAAGAGTTAACGATTTTTTTTCAAAATTATCGCAAATTAATACCTCATCACACACTCTCCTGCTAAAATTTGTAGCCAAAACGATATCTCTAATTGACGTTCTGGCTTTTCAAAGTTGAACATATTTTGATGTGGGTGACGCTTGGCGATAAACCAGGGGGGTGACAATCTGGTTCTTCTTGCGAACAAGAATCTTTTTCTTTTTCTCTATCCATCGGGAGAAACGTTTATGGTGTTTTCCTCTCAAAGCAGTACAGAGTTGAAAAAGTCAAAATTTCAACCAATGAGGAACCAGAATGATGGTTGTGTTAGTGTGCAATCATTCATAATTCTCTAGGATTTGACATCTAGTCCGGTTCCTTGACAGCCAAATGTCAGGTTTGTTATGGGCCCACAAAATTGTGGGCCCGTAATTTTGATGGTTGTCAAAATCAATGACAAAGGATAGGTCTGTCACCCCCCTGCGATAAACGTGTTAAAATGTTTTTTTTTGTCTGTTGTCAAAACTTGATCTAAAATTGGTTTTCAGTCATTGTTTTTTTCCTGAAAATAAGACTGTACAAATTTATGTTTTACATGTTTACATAATTATTCTTACAATTCCCAAACACTCGCCTAGCCAACATTTGTTCTATTTTCTTGATCACGAGTTATGCAATTGTGAGGGAGCGTTCCTCTTTTCCTATTTCCCCAATGTAAAGAGAGAGGAGCATCCTGTCATAGAAACATATCTCGTACGAAGGGCCTCCAATACTAATTTTAGGAGTTCCATAGAAATAATCATGAAAGGTTTTTTGGAAGTCTTTAAAACCGATTCGAAATTTATGGTGTCACTTTTGAAATTTTTTTAACCTGGTTTTTAAAATAAAATTGCCCGGTTTGTCCAACCCGGATACGTGCTGAAAAAATTCTGGCAACCGTATTTTAACCTATTATTTTTTTTTTTTTATTTACATAGTATTCCGTCTTACGACATAACTTGACGAACATAATTCCTAAAATTCACTCGGTTCATAGCAACCGTTCTCCAATTTCTCGGGCACCCCACGTTCGCCAGATCACGCTCCACTTGGTCTAACCACCTCGCTCGTTGCGCCCCCGCTCGTCTTGTTCCTACCGGATTCGTAGCGAACACCTGTTTTGCAGGACAGTCGTCCGGCATTCTCGCAACATGTCCCGCCCAGCGTATCCGGCCAGCCTTCACCACCTTCTGGATACTGCGTTCGCCGTAGAGGCGCGCGAGCTCGTGGTTCATCCTTCGCCTCCACACTCCGTTCTCCTGTACGCCGCCAAAGATGGTTCTTAACACTCGTCGCTCGAATACTCCGAGTGTACGCAGGTCCTCCTCGAGCAATATCCATGTCTCGTGCCCGTAGAGAACAACCGGTCTAATGAGCGTCATATACAGGTTACACTTCGTGCGAGGGCTAAGTCTTCTCGACCGCAGTTGCTTGTGGAGTCCATAGTAGGCACGACTTCCGCTGATAATTTGCCTCCGGATCTCACGGCTGGTGTCATTGTCTGCGGTCACCAGTGAGCCGAGATAGACAAAGTCTTCGACTATCTCCAGCTCGTCGCCGTCGATCGTGACTTTGTTATTACTGGACAAGCGGGTTCGGTCGGTCTCGGATCCGCAGGCCAGCATGTACTTCGTCTGGGACGTATTAATCATCAACCCAATCCTTCCTGCTTCGCGTTTCAGTTTGCGGTAGATCTCCTCCACCGCCGCAGATGATCTGCCGACTATATCAATGTCATCGGCAAAGCAGATAAGTTGACTGGATCTGTTGAAAATCGTGCCCCGCATTTCGCCCACCGCTCGTCGAATAACACCTTCTAGCGCCACGTTGAACATCATGCAGGATAGACCATCACCTTGTCGAAGCCCCCTGCGCGATTCGAATGATCTCGACAATTCACTCGAAATCCGCACACAGCACTGCGTTCCATCCATCGTCGCCTTGATCAGTCTGATCAGCTTCCCGGAAAAGCCGTTCTCGTCCATGATTTTCCATAGCTCGTTACGGTCGATCGTGTCGTATGCGGCTTTGAAGTCGATGAATAGATGATGCGTAGGGACTTGGTGTTCACGGCATTTTTGGAGGATTTGCCGCAATGTGAATATCTGGTCCGTCGTAGACCGTCCCTCCATGAAGCCGGCCTGATGACTTCCCACGAATCTGTTTGCTTGTGGCGTTAGGCGGCGGAGTAGGATTCGGGACAACACTTTGTAGGCGGCATTGAGGACAGTGATCGCTCGGTAGTTCTCACAGTCCAATTTGTCGCCCTTCTTGTAGATGGGGCATATTACCCCCTCCTTCCACTCCTCCGGTAGCTGTTCTATGTCCCAGATCCGGATTATCAACCGGTGTAGGCAATCGGCCAACCTGTCCGGGCCCATTTTGATAAGTTCAGCTGCGATGCCATCCTTCCCAGCCGACTTGTTTCTATTCAGCTGGCGAATGGCTTCCTTAACTTCACTCATCGTTGGGAGTGGCTCGTCTCCGTCGTTGGCTACGCCGGCGATGTACCTTCCCCCACCGTCTTGATCTCCTGCATGTGCGTCGTTCAGGTGTTCATCGAAGTGCTGCTTCCACCTTTTCATCACCACACGATTGTCCGTCAGGATACCCCCGTCCTTATCCCGGCACATTTCGGATTGCGGCACGAAGCCTTTGCGGGATGCGTTGAGTTTCTGATAGAACTTTCGTGTTTCTTGGGAACGATGCAGCTGCTCCAGCTCCTGGAGCTCCTCCTCCTCCAGGCGGCGCTTTTTCTCCTGAAAAAGTCGGACTCGCTGCCTCTTCCGCTGTCGGTGATTTTCCACATTTCGACGGGTGCCTTTTTGCACTACTGCCGCCCGCGCGGCATTTTCTTCGTCCATCACCCTCCTACACTCCTCGTCGAACCAGTCGTTCCGTCGAGATCGCTCCACATAACCGATGACGTTCTCCGCCGCATTGTTGATGGCTGTTTTGATGGTATCCCAACAGTCCTCGAGAGGGGCTTCGTCAAGCTCGCACTCTGCCGGCAGCGCTGCTTCGACCGATTGCGCGTAGTCTGCCGCGACCTCAGGTTGCTTCAGTCGCGCGATGTTTAACCGAGGCGGGCGCCGGTTTCGCTTGTTGTTCACTACGGAGAGTTTTGGGCGCATCTTCACCATCACCAGATAATGGTCCGACTCGATGTTGGCGCCTCGACAGGATCTGACGTCGATGATGTCCGAAAAGTGCCGGCTGTCGATCAAAACGTGGTCGATCTGTGATTGCGTTTGGTACGGTGATCTCCAGGTGTACTTGTGTGGGAGGCGGTGCTGAAAAAAGGTACTACGTACGGCCATTCGTTTGGAGGCGGCGAAATCTATCAGTCTGAGGCCGTTTTCGTTGGTCAGCTGGTGCGCTGAACCTTCCAATTGTCGGTTTAAATTCCTCCTCCTGGCCGACCTGAGCATTGAAATCCCCGATGACGATCTTGATATCATGTTTTGGGCAACGGTCGTATTCACGCTCCAGCTGCGCGTAGAATTCGTCTTTGTCGTCACCGGTACTTCCGAGGTGAGGGCTATGCACGTTGATGATGCTGATGTTGAAGAACCGGCCCTTGATTCTCAACCGGCACATTCGTGAGTTGATCGGCCACCACCCGATCACGCGCTTTTGCATCTTTCCCATCACTATAAAAGCTGTTCCAAGCTCGTGTGTGTTGCCGCAGCTCTGGTAGATGGCACGACCATCTGGATACGTTCGTACCGTGGAGCCCTTCCAGCATACCTCCTGCAGCGCTACGATGTCGAATTTGCGGTTCTTCAATTCGTTGGAGAGCACGTGAGTACTGCCCACAAAATTTAGAGATCGGCAGTTCCATGTTCCAAGTTTCCAATCGCTAGTCCCTTTTCGTCGCGTGGGTCTTTGCCGATTTCCATCCGAAATTTGTTGTTCGTTATTCGTTGCTTATGTTTTTTTAGTAGTCACAGGCTCGCAAGGCCCGCAGCTAACCCCACTATCTCGCAGGAGGACCGTCGTGATGTTGCTGTTTTGGGTCCCGAACACCACCAGGACGTTGTTGCACTCCGCACGCCGCCCCTAACATGGAGAACAGACGCGTACGAAGCCCCCTAACTCATTCTGCATGCGACCAAAGCATCCACCGGGGTTGGGTACCCGATCTCCGCTAAGGTTGCTCGCACCCCAGCTAGTACCACGGGGAGGTAGAGAATCGGAGTCGCAGACAAGAGGTGATATGACCACTACCCGAGGGTTGGGTGTATGGGGTCTCGAGTTGCACATTGTCTACTTCACTAGCCGTATTTTAACCTAGTGATCAAATTTTTTGAACTACGCGAGTAATTTCGACCAGTTAGAAAAAAAAATTTCAACTTGTAAAAATAAGTACCTATCTTTATTTTTGTATTATCATTACAGTTGGTATAGTAAGCAAGCGGAATGTAATGTACACCGTACTCACAAAAAAAACGATTAAGTTAGGAAAGCTTAATCACAAAAATATCAAGCGTTACGTAACAATATTTTAAAATATCCCCATCCCCCCTGTTAACAAATTACCAAACCACCCCCCCCCCCCTTAAGTGAGTTACGTAATATTCGAACGGGCCCAAAAATACTAGAGGCCTCTATTCCACGATCAGAAATGTTAAAGGATTCAACCGCTGGAATTTGATTGAATTTGGGTTTTTTATAAGTTTTGTTGTCCATCAGAAATCACCTGTCACATTGCCTCGGTACCGGCTACACAGCATACGAGCTCTGAAAGTAGAAAAATGTTTTTTGAGGTTAAGTTTAATTGACTAGGCAACACTTTTAGCTTATCGGAGAAAATTTGCGGGACATTTCAACAATTTACTCTTAGGTTTTCGCTTGTTCAAAATTATAAATTCTGGTATGAGCCTTGACTTCCCTGAAAACTCTTAACCGTAATTGCCGATCGTTTTTGACAGTGTTTGCATACTTTTCCACTACACAGTAATTTTTGATATAAACAACGGTTTTGCCAGCTATCGATTTGATAATGATGGATTTTGAATGAAACTGTAAAAATTGCTGTCGAAATGATGTATTTCCAATAACTAGGAAATTAGCTAAGCAAAAGAAAGTGTGCCATTTCTTAACGAACTAAACTTTTTCTTACTAATGCTAACACCAACAGCCCACAGAAAGAGTAGGGGAACGCGGTGCAGAACGCACCGGTTTAGCATTAACGCTATTCATAGCGCTACCAATCGTTTAAGAACCAAATGGAACGTTTGCGATGATTCAGGGATCTTATTTATGTGTTGCAAAAAAAAAAATGTAAAAAACTAGATTTTTTATGATATTTTTGTTAAAAACTTATACTAGAAAGCACACCTTTGGGTTGAACGCCAAAACTAATGAACACTACGCACCATACCGATAGGGTTATCAGAAATAGAACAAAGATTATACGAACAATTGAAATATGTTCATCGTTTTTAAACAAATCATTTTATTTAAAAAAATAGTTTGTTTTCGCTGAACTTATCGAAAATTTCGTTTTTGAAATGCAAGTTTTGAAATCCTTATAGATAAAACGCCTTCAAGTAGGCAACGAAATTCAACTTCTCGGCCGATTTCGTGGCAAGTATGGCGGTTGACGATTTTTGGGAATAGAATATAAGTGCATTTTTTCAACTTGAAAAAGGACGAAATTTGTTATAATAATCTTAGGTAAATCTAAAACGACTTCCTCAATCAACCTTTCAGATGAAAGAGGTGTTATAACCAATAGTACACAGATTTGTGAGAAATTTAACAAACATTTTTCCACAATTGGAAAGAACCTGGCTAAAGAGATTCCAATAGACACTGAAAATGATCATTTGTCTCATATCGCACAGGTAGAAAATACAATCTTCTTACGACCCGCTAATGTAAACGAGGTTCGATTAGTTATTTTTTCACTTAAAAATAAAAAGGGTCATGGACCAGATGGCTTCCCTGTTAATGTCCTAAAAAACAACCATGAAACATTCTCGTACATACTCACACAATATTTTAACCAAATATTAGAGTCAGGAGTTTTCCCGAACTGTCTAAAAATTGCGAAAGTTATCCCTGTTTTTAAGGCTGGCGATTCGCTTGACGTCAATAACTATCGTCCTATCTCGACCTTAAGCGTTTTTAGTAAAGTGTTCGAGAAGCTTCTTGTTAATAGGATTGTAGACTTTCTAAATCAGAACAATATACTCTATAAACTGCAATATGGATTTAGATCAGGCTCGAGCACTCAAATTGCCATCTCAGAATTAGTGGAATCTATCATATGTAAAATAGAGTCAAAAAATGTTGTTGGGGCATTGTTTTTGGATCTCAAAAAAGCTTTCGACACTCTAAATCATGACATATTATTGTCCAAATTGCATAAATACGGGATAAGAGGAACAGCAAATAATATCCTTCGTAGCTACCTAGAAGATCGCAAGCAGTTCGTGGCTATTGAAAATACAAGAAGCGAATTAAGAAATATTGATATCGGTGTACCACAAGGGAGTAATATCGGGCCATTACTTTTCCTCTTATATGTAAATGATTTATGTAACCTTCAACTTAAAGGCACAGCACGTTTATTTGCCGATGATACAGCAATTTTTTATTCAGAAACTTCACCTGATATTATAATTCAGCACATTGAAGACGACCTAAAACTGCTTTCAAAATATTTCAATTCAAACCTACTTTCACTTAATTATACAAAAACCAAATACATGTTGTTTCGTTCTTCACATAAAAAACTGCCTCGTACTAATGACCCAGCTATGAATGGTAATACGATTGAGAGAGTTAGTTGTTTCAAATACTTAGGAATTTACTTAGATGAAACTCTTTCATGGAATCGTCAAATTGAACACCTGGAAAAAAAAATTACTCCTCTTTGCGGTGTTCTTTGGAAACTGAGAAATTTTGTTCCCCAACATGTTCTCTTTAAATTTTATTTTGCGTTTATTCACTCTCATTTGAACTACCTTGTTATGATATGGGGAAGAGCTTCTTTGTCTCACTTACAGAAACTTCAAACGCTCCAGAATAGATGCTTGAAAAACATCTTAAAACTCCCTTTGTTATTCCCTACCTTTCAGCTATACTCTTTAAGAACGCATAACGTTCTTCCAATATCTGAACTCTGTGATTTGCAAACTGTTATATATATCTATGATAATCTACACTCAACTGAAAATATTCAAAACCTCCATTTTACTACGGGGTTGCGAACTCATAACACTCGCCAGGCAGATTTCTTGCAACGAAGCCGATCCACAACATCATTAGGGCAAAAAAGAATTTCGTTTATTGGACCTACTAAATACAACACCTTACCAACTGATATTAAAAACATAACCAATCGTTCCATGTTCAAAACCAAAGTGATACAGCTTTTGAAAGAAAAATTGAACCATTAAAACAGTCGATCATCAACCAGTCTTTGTTTTGCTTACCTTTTGCATATTTGTAGCGTTAATTTCTAATATTATTATTCTTTAAAAAATTGTAGTTTGTATTTTTATCTTATTAAATTATTGAACATAACTTGATAAAATTAGTAAATATAATTAGTGTAATAGTAAATATAGTATAATGAATCTCTTCAAAGGAAATTATTTTCCATTGAGATTCATATTGTTGTCAATTTAGTTGAATAATACATTTCCTCGCACGACATTAAACAATTTTGTGTTCTCAGCATGATTAAAATTTGCTCGCGTTAACTTTTATTATTCATTGCTGCCAGACATGCTGAGAACAGTAGCGTCCATTACCAGGGGGCTCAATTGAGCCTTTTGGTGTGGGGGAGTGTGGTGGGCCGCTACAAAAAAAAAAAAAAAAAAATAATGCATTCTCATCAAAATTTGGGAATCAGCAAATAAAAAAATGACATTTCGTTTTGATATTCTCTCAAAAGTTAACAGCATTCAAAATTTAAGCGTAAAACACGTGGTGTTGAGCGCATTCTGCCCCAATGTTGAAATGATTGTTTTAAAAGTGCATACGAGGGGATAAACGAAAAGCTGCAGTTTTATCAGACTGCGCAGGTTGGTTTACTATATGTCATGTCAACCATAAAAACTTACAAGTTTTCACAGATTCGACTAAGCCTTCTGTGTCTAAGTATTAGAGTCGTTTTAGTGAACTTTCTGAGCATTTAAGTCGTTTTAGTGAACTTTTCACCCTAGAAATGATAGAAAAGATTGTTTGCCACAATATAAATGAAGAAAAACATCTTCTGAAGCCATAGATTAGCATATTTTTGAGAAATAATGACATGAACCATCTTATCCGCTGGTGCGTCTTGTAAAGTTTTCCCCTTCCGTATATGCCGTGATGTTTTTCGAAATCTACAAAATTTAAGAAAAATATATATAGTGAAAGAACACGTGCATTTTGAAAATCAAAATAGTCACGTAGGAAAATTTGTGAAAACCCAATCATAAAAGGTGCTTGACATTAAAAAAATGTCATTGGACCCCCTCCGGTACGTTTAGTGTTAAACTAACATGCTAAGTAATAGACTGCATCATCTTCAAAGCGACGAACCTCATTTTCATGACGATAAATAAACTCGGTAAAGCTCATCGTTGTTTTTGGGTAAGGTAAGGAGAGAAAGACTTGAGAAGAGAGAGAAAAATTAAACCGAATGGATTCACCAAAAGGGAAGAAGAAAAGAAAGCTTGAACGCTTGTGACTTTGGGGCGGGCGAGGTATTTCTGGAGAAATGTTAAGTAACTTTACTGTTGAATTGACTTCGGGCGCGCTCGGACGTGTGCAGAAGATTTTTCGTGACCGGTCGGGGAAAAAGTTTCGGTTAATTTCGCTGCTAAAATCAATCTGTGCTGAAATCTGTCAAGTGTTCTCCTGAAATCAGAAACAAATAAGGGGTGAATTTTATAAGGTACGTAACCCGACCTGTGTACACCTGTGTGTATTAGGTTCTGATCGAGTACTCTTTGTGATCATCACCAAGCAAACGGTCAACGTGTCGACCGATAACAGCTGTGAATTAAATTTGAAAGTTCGGATTTGGCCGAACGTTATTTGTCGACGCTATTTGGTGCATTTCGTCAGCAAATGTGGAAATTGGAAACTTTTACCTCGCTTTAAACGGTTGATCATGATTTGAATTTTGCAGTTTCAATATCAACCCTTTGGGACAAAATTCGGTGGTGGGCAAAAACGATTCAAACGTTGGGCTGTCGGTTGCTTTTGATACACCCCATATGTCTGAAAGTTAAATGCAACAAATGTGGCCGAGAGAGAAAGAGGGTTGCAAAAAGCACGGTGAATTTTGATTTCGTGGCAAATCTTCAGCCATGACGAAAGCACTTAGCGAAGCTACAATTGCAAAAGAAAGTGGTGGAAGACACCCGCTTGATGACGTGGTGTGATATGAGATCCAGAGGAAGACTTTATAGTCGTGCATCCTAGGCGCGTGAGATGAACAAATGTTGTGTTGCGGGTTGATAGGATTGAAACCACACTGATTGGAACCACATCGTGCATTAAATAAGTAGTGAGGAGCTTATCCAGTTTTCCACGGTGCTCTGCCTTAAGCGCCGTGGAAAACTGGATACAGAAGAGAAAACTCGTTTGCTGCCGATGACCGGAATACGACAAATCTGGAAAATATATTAAATACATTGTTATCATCTTGCGGACCAGTGAAAATCATAACTTGAGAAAAGGTTGTTCACATCCATAAACTTCATTTAGCGCTATAAATTCGGTTGGCAGTTGGACTTCATACCGGAGTTTTTCTTTTAAATATTGTAAAATAAAATAATAGTCACTCGTGATAAATGCAAAAATATTCAAAAAAAATTTAACCAGAAGAAAAACATGTTATAAATAAATATAGGTAAAATGATCTTAATTAAAAAAATGTGAAAGGGACAGTAGCACAGCAATGATTGAAAAAAGTCATTTAAAATTAAAGATTGTTTTCCTTCACTGTTACAAATTGTTACTGATTCATTGATTCATTCGTTTCAGATTCTCGATAATAATTATTATGGAGAATCTGAAATGCTCAGATTCGAAAGATCCTTTTCTGTCGCATGTTTTAAAAGATCAACCTTATTCAAAATAAGGAATCAATAATGGGGGAGAGAAAAAATATTTATTTCACAGGTTAGTTTTAAATTTACAAAAACATGCTATTTTCTCCCTACTATGAAAACGAGTTAAGTTGCAACAAACTTTGTTTTTAATGAAAAACCCAATGAAAACGTTTGACAATGTACAGTTTTTAATATATATATATATATATATATATATATATATATATATATATATGTAATGTCATAACGCATAAAGCACCAAATTGCAGCAATTTTTTATTTTGTTCGAATTAAATTTAACATTTTCTCTGTCAAAAATGTTTTTAAAGAAATGGCATAAGGGTGATGCATACGTTTAGGGGTAAAAAATACTACAAAATTTCTACAAGCTAAAATCATAAAAATTAATGTTTTGATGGGTGAAATTTTGAAATTTACAAACGCGTGCTGTAAAACAATCATATTCCAGCATATGAAAACAAGATTTAGAAGCTTATTCTTTGATTTGCATTTTGATGCATTTTAGCCCAAACTGGTAATTGAATTATAAAAATATTTATTTAAAAATATTTGGTGATTGTCCGATAAATATTTTTACACCAACAGTGTTGGCATAGTATAATAAAAGCATAATTAAGTTGGAAGGTGATATCATTTAGCCAATCCGTCATACTGGGTAAAGTTTTTTACGGCATCGAAAAATGCTGAAATTTTTGGGGAAGAGTGTGGTAACGTGGGCCATGAGGAAACGTGGGCCACTCTTAATATCTCAGCTGTGTGTTGAGATAAAAATATCAATCCAACTGTCATCGTCGTCGCTTTGCGTAAGCATCTTTTTGTATATGTTGTTGACTTATGTACGTATCATATGCTTCTTTTATTTAACAAGCCTAGAGAAATGTACTTACATAATTGAACAAGCATCCGCGAAATTGCATCCGTAGGAGACCTAAAGTACATAACAAAAATGTGTTCATACGCTTATGATTTTAGTTTTTTCATGTTCTTTCACGTGGAAAACGAATTTTTGATGAAATATCAATAAGTCACACAAACACAACCAATTTGCCAATTATAGCTTGTGGGGAATCGTGGGTCACATGTTGTGGGGTATTTTGGGCCACCTATATTTTGGTGTTTTTATACACATTATGAACTTAAAATACGTTTTTCCTATCTGCAAAGTTTTCTTATGCCAAATAAAGAGTTGTGAAAAATATTTGGTCCATTTTTTCCAATGCGATAGAGACGAACAAAAATCCTATATAAGGAATTCTGCCGAAACGTTCGCGAGCCAGGAATTAGGAACTATTCGATCATACACAACTCTCTTTTCTATTTCCTTATCTGAAATTGCTTTTAAATAACTAAATGAATTATGAAATTTCAGTTTTTGGACAACTAATAAACTTTGCACGTTATTTTGTCAATTTGGATTTGGTGACCCACGTTTCTCCACAGTTTTTCAAAATAAAAAAAATCTATTCATAAAACAGTCAGAACTCGGGTAATTCATGGATTTAAAAAATAAACAAAAAAGGCCAATGATACCTTAAAAATGTAGAAAACATTTTTTTTTCTTTTTATCTTTTATAATTAATAAGTTATGAGACAAAGAAAAAAAAAGTGGCCCATGATACCCCACTCTCCCCTACATCTTATGCTCGGAGCAATTTTTGTCGGGAGGCCCATGATTCGATTTTTTTTTCAAATACTATCCCAGAGAATACAAAGCCTTTTAAACGTGTAACAGAACTGGAGATGAGTTCAGTCTTCAAATAGCCATGTTGTTTGCGTAGAAGATAGTTCAGGTATCTTCAAATAAAAAATTGTTAATTAATCACTTGCAAACATTGCGGAAGAGTTTAAAAATTTCTCAAAAATGAAAGCTCTGATTTGACCTGCAAATTCAAAATTTAATTCCAAATTTTTCTGATTTAGGAAAATGGCCGGATAGATATTTTAAATGTTTTCATTTCATCATTGAGCGTCTGGTTTGTGCTTCAACGAGAAATATTTACTTAATGACAATTGGGGAGCATCATGAAGATACGAAACAATACGAGTTTTTTTTTTAGAAGAAGCTATCAACATTGTCAGTCAGTTTGCCAGAAGAAAATTTAACGCGTCCAATGTTCCGAAATATGTACACTGCCGGCCAAAAGTTTGGGATCACCCACTAAAAAACATGCAAATTTTGATCGTTCATATCTCAGCCGTCTTAGGACATATAGCAAATCTTCTGATCTCATTTGAAAGATAATGAGCAATAGCTATTTCGGAGGTATTTTGCCCAAATATAATGTTTTAGTTTTGATCTTAAAACTTAACCTAAAGTTATAACATATTCAAAAAATCTCACTCAATATTCAAAGCCGGTCATCTCGGGATAGGGTGGACCAAATCTCAAAATTTGAGTAGCATTAGAATCCTTATTTTTTACTTCTCAAAACACAATCAAAAAATTTTGTGAAAAAAATCAATAATGTACTTTTAATAAATAAAATAGACACTTGTGTTATCGTTCAAAAGTTTGGGATCACCCCTTTGTATGGTGAGTTTGGGATCATTCTTAATAAAACATGCAAATGTATTTTATTCATATCTTTCTCGTCTAACATCGTATTGTAGATCTGAAGGGTTCATTTGGAAGCTAAGGAATGGTTGTTTTTTCATAAATTCATTCAAAAATTATATTTTAAGGTGAGAACTATAAAAAAAATCAGAATCATAACTGGGAACTTTCAAAAAAACAATTAATTTCAGGTGCCGTGGTTGAATTAAAAGGAATCTTTCGATTGCTTTGATTCAGTAATTTCAGGTAATTTTTTTTAATGGTTTTCACTTCAAAATATATTTTTTGAATGAATTTATGAAAAAACAACCATTCCTTAGCTTCCAAATGAACCCTTCAGATCTGCAATACGATGTTAGATGAGAAAGATATGAATAAAATACATTTGCATGTTTTTATAAGAATGATCCCAAACTCACCATACAAAGGGGTGATCCCAAACTTTTGGACGATAACTCAAGTGTCTATTTTATTTATTAAAAGTACATTCTTGAATTTTTTCATGAAATTTTTTGATTGTGTTTTGAGAAGTAAAGAATAGAGATTCGAATGCCACTCAAATTTTGAGATTAGGTCCACCCTATCCCGAGATGATCGGCTTTGAATATTGAGTGAGATTTTTTGAAAATGTTATAACTTTAGGTTAAGTTTTAAGATCAAAACTAAAACATTATATTTGGGCAAAATACCTCCGAAATAGCTATTGCTCATTATCTTCCAAATTAGATCAGAAGATTTGCTATATGTCCTAAGACGGCTGAGATATGAACGATCAAAATTTGCATGTTTTTTAGTGGGTGATCCCAAACTTTTGGCCGGCAGTGTAGGTACTGTTCTAGCTAGTATTCCTTCAATATTTAGTGTTTTGTAAACCAACAGAATTTGGGCCTTCCTAAAAGTAAATAAAGACGTAGGGAAATGTTATTCGTACCATGCCGGAATGAATCCAACTTTTCAAACATTTATCATATTTCTGAAAGCAGTATTCTACGCAAAATATTTCATAATTTTAATAAACGCCAAATCTAGCCGGCACTCCTCTGCAATAGTCGGTTTTCCGAAAAAGAGAAGTCGATTTTTGCCCATATACAATAGACTGGCCCAAATTTGTATGGGATGATTTTTACAACATTTTTTTCAACGCGGCACCCCCTAGATTGGTGCTTTTAGGAGAAAAAATGACTTTCTGAAAGTTTCAGGTCATTTGGCCGAAGCACGAGCTGGCGCAAAGGACTTGAAATTTGTATGAAGATTTTCGGCAAAATGTATGAAAAATCGACATACTTTCACTCTTTGTGTTCTAAAATATGTTTCCAGTTTGCTAGAAAGCTCAGAATTTCAGGGATTGTAGTTCAAACAACGATAAACAAGTTTGTAAAAGATGGTGACACGATACGAGTTGACTATGATGAGTTATCCGCAATTGAATGTGTGATCTTTTTCGCATTTCATCGATATATCGTGAACGGTGTATAGGTGGATTATTAGTACTAACTTGATCGCATTGTCACAAAATAAGAATATCAGATAGAAAGTTTGTGTCCTCGGCAAAGTTGTAGCTTATTTTATAACAAATATCTTTGCAAAAAGTTGAAAAAAAGGTTCGATAAACTATGAGGTGCTGCATTGTGTGACGATGCGATCAAGTGAGTGCGATTATTAGCCCATACATCGTTCACGATTTATCAAAGAAATGCAAAAAAATATCACACATTCAATTGCGGATAACTCATCTCAGTCAACTCGTATCGCATCACAATCTTCTACAATCTTGTTTGTCATTGTTTGAACTACAATCCCTGAAATTCTGAGCTTTCTAGCATACTGGAAACATATTTTATAACTCAAAGAGTGAAAGTATGTCGATTTTTCATACATTTTACTGAAAATCTCCATACAAATTTTAAGTCCTTTGCGCCAGCTCGTGCTTCTGCTAAATGACCTGAAACTTTCAGAAAGTCATTTTTTCACCTAAAGGCACCAATCTAGGGGGTGCCGCGTTGAATATAAGGATTTTTTTGGTTATGGGCCAGTCTAATGTACAAGTCTCTACTGTACATTAACTTGTACATGGCCAAAAATCGATTTTCTGTGGACTGACCAATTTTTCGGAAAACCGACCGTTTTTGGTCAAAATATGATGTCGATATAACACAAGATCTCGACATTTCATGCATTTCTAAGTCATTTTGCATTAAAGTTCAAATTTCGATTTTATAGATTTTCTTTGGTCCTCCCTTACGTGATTTTCGAAAGTTCAAAACCAGAAACTTTGAGCGCTTTGAAGCACCCACAAATTAAGTCCGATGGAACTGAAATTTTGCACAGGTCAGTTTTTCTGGCCAATCTTCAAAATGTATACGGTCGGTTTTCAAAGTTCGATCATGAAATTTTACCCATACATCCATTACCAGACTATTGTACAGTGTCTGCGTGCCATCAGGGTTTGAGGGCGCATTATAGAGCATACAAGATAAAAAAAACCATGTTTGGAGGTATCACAATTATTGAACTTATGAAATGAAGTATTGCTTATAAAATTAGTGACGGAAGTGTTTTTTTTTGGGAGGAAAATTTTCAAGAGCTCTGAAATGCAAGTTCAAACAGTAAATTTTTATTCAAAAATCAGTTATATTCGAACATGTGTTATGGAAATCAAACGGCCATTGGAAAGAAAAAGGCAGAAATTCCGTCTAAACGAAGGATAAACCTGGTTGCTTACCGAGAGGGTTTTGCTGAAGGACCTATAGCTGGGTGAGATAATTCCTTTTTATTGAACTTTATGGAAAAAACGAGCATTATCTTAGCTGTCAGCTATTCTTATAATTAAAGATTTGGAACGTGCTTCTTTTTCATCTGTTGCCTGGAAGTGGATTTTTCCATGTAGATAATTGTTTCCAGGATTTTCTCGTTCGGGATCGTATGACTAGATTCTGTAATATTTTTTTTTACAAATATTTATCTAAATTTTCTCTCTTGCCAAGGAGTTATCAGTATTGTGAAATAATTCATAACATAAAAGCTCAAATGTCGATGTAATGAAAATTACCACAAAGTTTCATTCCAGACAGTTTGATTACAGGGTTGCCAAAATAACAGAAAAACGGTTCCAAGCACCTTCTAATAGTTTTTTTATCATGCTCCGATGTTTTTGCTGCCGAGCTAATTTTGTGTACTGGAAGTTGTATAATTGAAGTAATGGTAGTTATTTTCTTCACAAGGCATTTTAATATTCAGTCTATTTTTAATTGGTTTGTGCTGTATGAAATAAAAATCTGAAGCTAAATTCAACTATATTGCTTCTATTCTGAACTTAGGAAAGATAAAGGTTGATAAACAAAGTTTAACAAAAATTTTCAAACTGAACTTTTTCTGGCTTCATAAGAATCAAATTCATTCTGCATTCGTTTTTGCACTAATGAGGATTTATTAAAAAAAAATCACACCTTCTTTCTTTTAGAACAACTTATGTAATTAAAAAAAAAACAGCTGAAAAAAATTGTCTACACATATAACATACATTTGTGTTTCGTTAAGTGTGAATAAAAAAATTGTAATGTCCCCACCATTGATTCCCAGAAATTTTACAAGGCTGCAGTGTAAGAAATTATATGGATAGGTCAAACAGTCAGATCAATACACTTGTCTAAAGTATTACCGGATCATATCCTTGAACCCACTCTTCCAAACATATTTTTTTTGCTAGGATACAGAGGAGACCTCGGTCCTAGAGAAGAAATTTATTTCTTCAATTTTTATCTCTATTTTTCTAATCTATTGACTACTAGGAGTTTTGTGCATTGAGATTGTTTGCTAGTCCCAAGCATCATTATTTTGACCTCTGCATAGAATTAATGGCCTCGGTCAATCACGGAGTAGGAACCATTGGCGATGTGGATGTTTTTCTACTGTGAATTCAAAATGCTATTATTTATTGTTTTCGGAACTTCATTGCAATATTCTAGTCAGTTAGAAGTACCAATTTTACCAAATTTACCAAAGCATTTAGGATTTGAAGTACCAATTTTACCAAATTTACCAAAGCATTTAGGATTTGACGATTTAAGGTGGATGTGAATAGTCAATCAAGCTAAGCTAAGCTGTAGCTATAGTGGACGTGGTTAGGGGTTGGGCCAAGAATTCTATTAAAGAAATGCACAGTTCGACTGCGATGCTTGGCTAAATCTTGTTGTCGCTTAAGTTAATGATATTGTAAGTTTCAGAATGCATCCAGCTTTTATACTGTTCGTAGATCAGCTTTAAGTTTGTTTGTCAGGTTTAAACAGAAATTGAACATCCAGAACATGCTTGAGATATACGGATTATTATTTTATTTCATCAAAGGTTGTTTGCACCTCAAATTTGAAAGGCACCTTTACCCATAGATTAGCTGTATCCAGGTTAATTTCGAACACAGTTGCATTTCATCGGTCTACCCTCTACTAATCATAACACTTACATTTCCGCTCGAAACCAGACCATCTCATCGGTGCATAGGCGAGCATGATGCTCTCGTTGATAAACCGGTCTTTTCTCTCACATTTTCCAGACACATTCGTGCACGTACCTACTTATCCATCTCTACATATACATAATTTATAACCGGAGAGAACGGGGGAAATGCACAAAATAGGTTACTAGAGTTCAGTCCCATCATCAACATCATCGCCGTCGCCATCGGCCAACATCTTTGGAATCTTAGCCGCCGTAGCGGCACTCTCTAGGTCAAGGTTATAAGTGGCCATAAACATCTCCCAGGGCGGCCCAGGCCGGGTTCCCCCCATTCAGACAACGACCGTTTCCACTAATTTAAGGTAGTAGGTAGGCACAGATTACTCTCGAATTCCGGGTGCATTTTAATCAAGTGTCTGGAATCCGGCAAAAGGCTTATCCGATGCCAGAAAGCGTTTCTCTGATTCCGATTTTGGATTGTGCGCCATACTAGCTCCAAACTCCGTCCATGTACCGATGCAACCTTTTGGTATTTCCCAGCATGTTGCTGCAAGTCTGAAAGTTTTGACGGTGGAATCTGTTCGTTGAACCCAACATATGCCCGGCACAGTCAGACATCATCCGTAGCTGTTTGGCTCCACAATGTGATTCCTATACCTGCATACGTGGTTATTGATCGTTTGGGGGGGGTTCGATGACGCACAGCTACCGATCCGAAACATCTCTCGGGCGGCCGCAGACCACAAGGTTATAAAAGTGGCTTAGTCACACTGCATGATGTCGAGCAAGCTTTCACCTGCCAGTCGGAGGATGCTGGTAATGTTGTTTCACCGTGGCTTCCCTTTTTCACAATCGAGTGAATAAGACGGAGGAGAAGATGAAAAAAAAACAAAATGATAAAGATTTCATGCATGGAGACATGGTTGAATTCGGTGGTTGTCTCGTAAAAGTGGTGTGGTTTATCAATTTTCCTGATATTGTTAGTAACGAGGCATGAAATTGCGATACTCATCTTTTTCTTCTATTCAGGAAATTGAATTTAACGACCCTAAATCTATTTCAGTTTCTACACTTTAGACATTATATCTCGAGTGAACTTTCATTACGTCGTATGAAACAAAATGTAAACAAACAGTTTTATTACAAAAAAAAAAAAATGCAAAAATTAACATAAACTAGTCGCAACTTCTTTCCATTTAGAATATTTTTAGCCTGGACAACATATTCTACATGTGAAATGCAAATTTTAAAGTTGTTTTGATAAATTTTGCAGCAGTTTTCTATGAATTCTTAAGATGTTTCATACGACGTAATGAATCTCACGCGAGATATTATTATTTTTTGATTAACTTTTTCTTGTAGATTTTCGCTGAAGAGTGATGTATTGCAACATGCAACTACTCTACAATGGAAATAAATAATGACTCGATTAGTAACCTTCCTGAACACATGGTTATTTGCTGTGACATAATAATACAGCAGCAACTGTCCAACTTCATAGATATAGCATTGAAATTGCGACTCACTAGAATCATAAAATTTGTAAACTGATCAACAGAAAACTTACTTTTTGAATTGGTTTGTCAAAGGATCTCTTTTATGAACAACTTTTGAATTTATGGACGAAAATTGTTGGAATTTTCAGTGAAACTAGATTATTTAGTAATGTAATGTTTACATGTATAAAATTTGAACCAAAGTTACTCGTGGTTTTTTTTAAATATTCTGCAATACAGAAATCCGTAGACCAAACTTTTGTGTGTGATCGTGAAAAAGAGATTTAATTATGAACAGAAATTTGAATAGAAGCGCAGACGCTTGATTCAATCAAGGCACGGAAGGTTTACAGCTTCTCTAATCTAAACCTTTAGATTAGAAAAACTGTAAAGAAGGTGCCGTGATATGACGAAGTGACGAATAAACCATTTTGTGTTTTCGACAATAAAAGCGATTTTCTCCTTTAGCTTAATATTCATTAATCCAGGATTTTTAACGAAATATAATCTGTACAATCTGTTCTAAAATGTATCTAAAATACAGCCTTTCGGATTACAACTCCTTATTTTGCCTACATAAGTTTTTAAAACACATTAGTCACTTCGGTGGAACTGAAAACTTCTTTTATTGTCATTGACTATGCTTAACAATGAATTTTGATCGATAAATTAAAGTAACATTTCCATAACATTAACAATATGATATTTAAATTATTGTTTGAAACTTGAAGTCAGTTTTGCTGCAAACACTCTACAAAGCACGAAGAAATAGTGTTTTTTACTTGTTTTGATAAATAGGGGGAAAACTGCACAAGACGCACCAGCTTCTCTATTTTTCTTTGGGAAACATTTCATTAAAACGACTAAAATTCTTAGAAACAGAGGAATAAATCGAATCTGCGTGAAACTTGTAATTGTTCATGACTAACGTTCAAGGTTTTATGGCAAACCAGACTGCGCAGACTGATAAAATTTCAGCTTTTTTTCCCTTTTATGCCCCTTCGAATGCCTATAAATATTTGTTTCTATTTTATTTTATTTTCTTTTGAGAAAAACCGAATATAAAAGCAAAATGTCTTTCTTTTTAATTTCTGACTCAATAATTACGATAAAAATGCATTATTATATCAAATTTCGTCCTTTTTCAAATTTAAAAGGTGCACGAATATTTGATTAAAAAAAATCATCTGCCGCCATATTTGCCGCGATATCAGCCAAGAAATTGAATTTCGTTGCCTACCTGAAGGCGTTTTACCTATAAGGATATCAAAAAATGTATTTCAAAAAGCGAAATATTCGATACGTTTAGCAATAACATATGAGATTTTGCCGAAGTAAATATACTAAATTTTGAATGAGTAGGCATTTCGAAGAATTTGACCTCTTAAATTCGGTTTTAACATAAATTTCTTTATCCATCAGAACTCTTCTGTCACATTGCGTAAAAACCGATTGCACAGATTGCGATCTATGAAACTATTAATAGTTATATACTTAGTGTCTACTTGTCAGGCAACACTTTTTGCCTGCCGGAAACGGATTTACTGCTTAGTTTAGGGGTCTACTTTCAGATATTCTCAATAACCATAGTCTTTTTACCCATATTTGAGATCAGAGATCTCACTCTGATGCTTGGTTTGAACTTTGTGAGCATCCTAGAGTGGCTTCTTATACTCTTTAACCATTTGAGCCAAAAAAATAAGAAAAAATCAACAGTTCATGAGTTTTCAAGTCGACAATGAAGAATTTTCTTTTGCGATTGTGCAAAATAATTTTTACTATGTCTTTTCGCATCGTAAATATCTTACACAAGTTAACTTAAAAATCTGAGAAGAAAGTCCTTTTCATAACCAACATAACGCTACTAAAATTTTGCCTAGCCGAGGTTTAGTAACGTAGCTATCACCGATATGAAGTGCTCGGATACTAAATAATCATAGCTTTATTCCATATAAATTATTCTATTTCTGACCACCCTTTCGTTATGGTGCGTTTTGTCCACTATAGTTTCGGCATTCTATTCCACACTGTTTTCTCTGTTTTTTTTTAAACAAAAATATCATTAAAATTCAGTATTTATCGTTACTTTTCATCCTAGTAAGACGTAGAATTAATTCCTAAATCGTCTTAAATGTTCAATTTCTTAAATAATTTTTAATTATGTAAATAGCGTTAATGCTTAACTGGTGCGTTCTGTACAGTTTTTGCCTACCTAAACTCCACCGTGGGCCGCAGACCTATTTCCCACCTCGAACTGTTTAACACACTATCCTCAATAGTGGGAGGTCTATTTGCACTAGTGCGCTCCAAGCAGGCGCGGTCCAAGCGGCAAAAATCCGTTACAAAATACCCGCAAATGCTCGAATTTCTATAAAAAGTTTGAACTTTTCTTAGTAGATGTGCTTTCCAATTTTAAAAATTTTCCACTCCGTGGGGGTGTTTATTCCACAAAAAAGTTAATTTATCACTTAAAAGGCTCAATATTGAAAAAAGTCGGTTCACCAAACTCAAGCAGCTGTAACTTAGGATTCCCTGGACTGAATTATACCAAATAACTTTCGTTGATAAGTTACTCAACGAAAGTGTGTTGTTGAGTGTTGATTTGGAATTTGTTATTAATAAAATGTAGGGTCAACTTTTTTTTAAATTGCCACTAATTTCCCTCATAGGCCTCAATTAACACAAGCAAATCGCAACAAATTTTAGTATTTGCTTCAAATTCAGAGCTTCTGAATTCTTGATTTTGTTTTGAATTTGAATGAAATGAAAAATTTGGAAAAGTCATACAGGGTGGGAAAATGGTTATAACACTGAAATACTTGAAATATTTGTTCTGCTTTCATCATACATTTGCAAAATAAAAAATCAGATTCTGAATCACAGTTGAGATTCTCTTTCGCGAGAATTTTTCACCTTCAATTAATCCACCATTAAAATATGAATTATAAACTTAAAATTAATAACCTATATTATGAAATTCAAAAACAAAAATTTAAATTCTAGATCTGATATTATTTAATTCTGTTTTAAATGTATTACATCAAACATTCATATTATGGATGACTGTGAAAAAAATACAAGTACTGCCAAACAAAAATCGAATATAAAATATTCATAGTAATCCGATCAGGAGAGCATGTCAAAACAATAACTAAAACATATTTCAAGGAGATATCTATATCTTTCTTAGATAAGATTTGGATCTCAAGGTTTTCGACTATAAGTTTCCTAAAACTGGGTAATATCTTATTTTGATTGAATTTCTCGAACAGGATTGAACTCACTTTCAACGATACAGAATTTGCTTCAAATTGTTATAAAATATTATGATCATATTTTATTTCAATATGCATACAACATTCCATAAAACACGGACATTGAAGTCAACGGCCCAAACCGTGCTTTAATGAAATTCGCTCAACTCATTCATAAAATTGAATTCAATTTTTGGGAAACCATAAATGGAGCATTTAGCAAACTATGTGAGTTATTGAAATCCTTCTAGAAATTTTACTCGAAACATTCATATCTTGATGAGTTATAATTATGTAAGATTTTGTTCTGCCCAATTGAGTATCAAAATATCTCATTTTGATATAATTTTGATTTTTCCTCCTGATAGGGAAGAGTTTAAATTTAAAAAAAAAACCTCTCAAGAGATTTCAGCAATAATAAATCGAAGAAAGAGATTACGTTTTATGACTTTTGCGTTTCCTATGAGTTTTTAGTGCCAAAAAGGAACAAAAAAGTATTTATATCAGCTGTTTTGTTTTTTTCGGTATAAATTTTGAAAATACAAGGCTCATTGGAGAAATTTGTGCACTTTTAGCAAAAGTGTAAAATATCAAAAAAAAATTAGAAAAAAAAGGTATTAACTTAATGATCAATTTTCATAAAGACTGTGAGTAAATTATAGGAGTAAGTATCTTTCCCCATTTTGTAAAATACGAAGATTATCTAGACGAAATCTGTATTGTTTTTTTTCGGGAATTTGTAACTTCTTAGCATTCTTCCCTCGGACCTGCATCGTTGAATAAATAAAGGATAATGAAAAGATTTACCATATTTTTTGTTGTCCAGGTTAGTTACTTCATCAATTATCATTCATCGATTTCACTCTGAACTGCTAAGTTTTAAAATAACTCAATGCCAGAAAATAAGAAGGGAAAAAATAGACAAAAAAAATCGAGTTTAAGACGCAAAAAGATTCCAAAATCAGTTTGCCACGGTATTAATTTTTCCCTTGTGAATTGAAACTTTCCCCTTAGCATTTCACTATTTTTTCGGCAACAAGGCATTCTACCATGCAAAACAGTCAGAAGATCTTTTAGCGATTTTTAACCAACATTCCTGGATTTCTATATATAGATCTACAGCAATTATGTCACCGATACTGTTTTCAGCTCATCTACACAATAATATTGAAATTTTAATTTAAAATTTAGCTTAAGGTTTGATATTCTTAATCTGACGGCTGGGCTATTTCAATTGCAAATGATTCAGACTGTTAACTAAAGAAGAGTATTAACATTCAGAATTAATCCTTCATTTCATAATTTTCTTTATAATTCAAAATTATTTGAAAAATTGGTAATTATGTGTAGGTGAACAAAGATTGATCACTTTTCTTTGTAATTCGTTTGTTGTAATACTACTAAAATTGAAAATTATGAGTGAAAACTTTAAATTCAAGAGCACATCAAATAAAATTCGGTTCCAGAATTTAGAAACTGATTTTGATAATCGGTTTTTTCTATTGAATTTATATTTAAAGTGTTGATTTAATATATTGTGTTTCCAAATTTGAAAATTATAATACTAAATTTCCAAATCACGATTCAGTAAAATACTCCAATGGAGAATTCAATGCCCGTTAGTTATGTTTGTTAATTTGTTTATCGGGCTTATCGGTAAAGTGTAAAATACTTCCGATGAATTATAAAATTCCAGAGCGCCAATATTTAGAAGCTCAGGAAAAAAAATGAAGATTACTTGAATTTTTTTTCTACGTGTTCATCTTTCAACAACGTGTGTATTATTTTCATTGAAAAAATTATATTGATAACGAGACATTTTTTAAAGAGCTCTTAAAGTGACAATTTTAAAATACCAGATATACATACAAAGAAAAAAAATATCAACATTTTTTCGCAGGGGTTAATATTGATTGCCTGGTTGTTAAATAAAGGGATAACCTCCCCCCTCCCCCCCGCAACCCCTCCCTTCTCCTTTCTCTCACTCAAATGATTGTTATTTATACCAGATTCCTTTATATTGACTGATTTTTGAAAATTGGAAAATGACCCCCCAAGAGCCGACTCTAGGACCGCCCCTGGCTCCAAGGCAATACTCGAAGACGAGACCACTTTCAGCAAAACCTCTCATCTTACAACTCGAAGTCTGAACTCTCTACTGACGACTGGAGAACCAACATCCCCTCGCAATGGCACGAGAATCCCACATAAACCTCTCCTCTCCGCGACTCGAGGTCTGAGCTCCCAATTTGCAACACGAGATTCGACCCCTCCTCGCATCGACTTGAGGTTCACCTCATATACCTCTTCTCTGTACTACTGAAAATCTCTCCTCTAGCGATTCGAGATCTGACCTCTCCTCGTAATGACTCGAGGTAACCACTTATATCCATTCTCTTGTTGATTAAGGGCATGATCTTTTTTTTGTGTTTATTAGAGAGACTTTCAGCCTTTGGCTGGTTCGTCTCTAGGGCATGATCTTTCCTCTTGCGACCAGTGATGTCAACTGTTTTTCAGAAATGTCTGGAAGCTTTGTCTGGAAAAGTGTGGAAAAGTCTGGATGGCGAACTTGGTAGGTGATGACTTTTTTTTTTAGTCGCCAGATCGCAATATTGCAGTCTAGAGAATAACACTTATTACTTCATCATAATCATACATTCTATACACTATCAATGCCCGAGACTATTGTGGTACTACATTTTATGCTTTACTTCCTGTTTTACTACCATCTTCGTGCCATTCCTCACTCTTCAATTACTAATTCGAATAATTTCCTGCCATTTTGCAACGAAAACTTTGAATTTTTACTGTTTTGTTAGAAAATTCAAGTCGAAACTCAAAAGTCTGGAAATGTCTGGAAGAAATGACAAAAGTCTGGAAGTCTGGAAATAAAAAAAAATGTCTGGCAAAATCCCAAAAAGTCTGGAAGATCCAGAAAAAATCTGGAAGGTTGACATCACTGCTTGCGACTCAAAACCCGACCTCTTATCGTAAAGACTCGGGGTTGACCACACAAATCTCTCCTCCTGAAGACTTGAGGCCTGAGTCCTGACCTCTCTTTAACGATTCGAAGCCCGAGCTCTTATCTACAGGATTCGATGTTTGCCACCTTTATGCCCATCGTGTGCCGATCGAGAGCAGCCTATCCTAGATTTGCGCCTGTTACAGAACACGCGCGGTACCTACTCAACGCAACTACTCGGATGATTCTCGACGAAGACATCATCCTACTTCGACTCGAATGGCTCACCCGACGATCCTAACTTCGGAGAATCATTTGCACTTATCGGAACGTGCAGTCTAAGAATTTTATCGAACGGCTGGCTTTTACTTGCAGACACGGTCGATTCTTTCATATCTGACCTCGGACTGTTAGAATCGGCTTAGAGTCGGCGAGCTGCATGCTACATGAAGGGATCTCTTTGCACCTCTGCTTACAACCTATTTTCTTTTATGCAATCTATTTATTTGTATGTATGTTTTTTTTTTATTAGTTGTTAACCCAGGTGGTAAATCCATTTTACGGATTGCATTCCAAGGCACGGCGAGCCACCGCGTCCCCCCAGTTTGCTACTCTGGGTCCGTGGGTGCAATTGGACGACTTATGATACAATACTAAGGAACACTGTACCACCTACGCCATAAAGTCCATCTGGGGCCACTGACCTTTGTTCCCACCTCGAACTGTTTGACACACTATACTTCAATAGTGGGAGGTCAATTCGCGCTAGTGCGCTCCAAGGCAATACTCGTTTCCGAATCCTCTGTCAGCATAACCTCATTCTAACACAACTCGATGCGCAACCCCTCCTCTGACGAGTTAGGACCCGACATCTCATCGTGTGAATGAGGTCCCCACGCAGCTCAACTACTAACTTTGTGAATCCAGTCCAAGATCCAGAAACACAAAGCGAGTTGTCGACGACACTTTCTCTGTTCAAACACGCGGGTAGGGGGGGTAAGCCCCCTAGGCCACGTGTAGGACTCAGACTCCTCCGAACTCACAAATAGTGTTGACTTAAGTCACCACTCAGCGCAACTACCCGATCTTCAAGTCGGGCGCTTGACCACTCGAAGCGCAGATCGGGCTATAGAACGCCCTCATCAGGTCGCACTCGCGGTTCGGGCGCATCAATTCCCGAAGCGCGTGTCGAACCCTGACACCTCCGGCAGAATGTGCCTCTCGGACACTGACGTGTAAACACGTCCCTAAGTGATCGGCCCACCATTGGCCACCACTTTGCGCATCTACTCATTTTGCGAATCGGGTCTATACCCACCGAAGCGCAAAACGAGTTGGCGATCGCTCTCCCTCCGGTCACGTCCGCATATCAGGGCCATGACCCCCCGAAAGCGTGTTGGAACATCACACACACACACCCAAGTACTGGTACCTAAGTACCCGGGTGCACCACTTCTTCCGCGCGGGTTTGGCAGACCCGTCGACAGCCTCTAGTGGATTTGGTGTAGTTCTCTTGACCGTACATCTGCAATACGCCGGACTTGCAGACACGTTTCCACTCTGCACCACGGGGAGGTGGAACTACTTCGCAGAGCGAAGTATGTATGTATGTATGTATGTATGTATGTATGTATGTATGTATGTATGTATGTTTTTTTTTTAGTTGGTAACCACAGGTGGTAAATCCCGGTTTACGGATTGTATTCCAAGGCACGGCGAGCCACCGCGTCCCCCCAGTTTGCTACTCTGGGTCCATGGGTACAATGGGCAGACTCATGATATACTCCGTGTATACCCCCTACTCCCTAAACTCCACCTGGGGCCGCAGACCTGGTTCCCACCTCGAACTGTTTAGTACACTATGCTTCAATAGTGGGAGGTCTATTCGCGCTAATGCGCTCAAAGGCAATACTCATTAACGAGACCACTTTCAGCAAAACCTCTCATCCTTACGACTCGACGCCTGAACTCTCCTCTAACGACTTGAGAACCGACATCTCCTCGCAATGACTCGAGATTCCCACATAAAACCTCTCCTCTTCGCGACTTGAGGCCTGATCTCTCCTCTGACGACTTGAGATCCGACCCCTCCTCGCATCGACTCGAGGTTTACCTCTCCTCTGCACGATTCAAGGCCCGATCTCTCCTCTAACGACTTGAAATCTGACCTCTCCTCGTAGTGACTCGAGGTGACCACTTGTACCCCTCCTCTTGTTGGTAAGGGGCCAGATCCCTCCTCTTACGACTCGGGACCCGACCTCCTATCATAAAGACTCGGGGTTGACCACACAAACCTCTCCGCCTGAAGGTTTGAGGCCTGACCTCTCCTCTAACGACTCGAAGCCCGACCTCTTATCTTCAGGGTTCGAAGTTTGCCACCTTGCCCGTCGTGTGCCAGATCGAGAGCAGCTTATCCTGGACTCGCGCCTGTCACGGCACACGCGCGGGACTTAACGCAACTACTCGGATGATTCCCGACGAAGACGTCATCCTACACCGACTCGAATGGCTCGCCCGGCGTCGAGAGCCACTCTACCCGTGGGTATTCCCCGAACGTGGAATAACCCTTTCCCAACGATTTCCACTGCGAAGAAGGTCAAGTCTTATCCCCGCAGCTTCTGTCGTTGAGAACCGCTCTACTCGGATACTCCCCGAAGGTGGAGCATCCTACACACGAACGCGGCGCACCCACGGCATCCGCTACGCAGAAGGTATTGTCTTATCTTTGTAACTTCAAACCGTGGGGTCGGACGCACTCTACTCGACAGCCCCCCGTCGATGGGGTCAGTCTACTCCGACCGTTGTCCGGTCTTCTTTATCCCCCTTGGTTGGCAACCCTAGGATTTTTGGCCCGCGGATTTTCCTGCCCGTTGTGTGCCAAATCGAGAGCAGCTTATCCTAGACTCGCGCCTGTCACGGCACACATTCGGGACTTGGAACGCTACGACTCGGATGTTTCCCGACGGTGACGACATCCTACACCGACTCGAGAGGCTCGCCCGGCATCGAGAGCCTCTCTACCCGTGGGTATCCCCCGACAGTGGTTAACCCTCTTCCTTCGAGATCCGCTACGAGGAAGGTAAAGTCTTATCCCCGCAGTTTCCCTCTTAGGAAGCGGAACTACTCGGATACCCCCCGACATTGGGGTATCCTACACACGTTCGCGGCGCACCCCTGACCTCCGCTACGCAGAAGATGATGCCTTATCTTTGTAGCTTCGATCAAGGGATCGGACGCACACTACTCAGATGCTCCCCGCCGATGGAGTCATCCTACACCGTTCGCGGACTGCCGTTGGTTCCAGCTCCTCTGCAGGGCAGTCATGATCCGGGTGAACCCATCGCTGACCGCGTGCCAAGTGTTGGAATCCGCACACATCCTCTGTACAACGTTGTCTGCTGTCGTGTCAGGCCCGCAGGCGGCAAATATGGAAGTACGTACCGCCGCAAACCTCGGACAGACAAACACCACATGTTCGGGTGTTTCCTCTACGTCACCACAATCTGGGCAATATGGCGAAGCCACATGTCCAAACCGGTAGTGGTACTTCATGAAGCATCCATGACCAGTCAGGAATTGCGTCATATAGAAGTCCACTTCACCGTGCCTTCTTCCGATCCAGCTCCCGATGTGCGGGATCAGACGATGGGTCCACCTTCCTCTCGTTGAGCTGTCCCACAGCTGCTGCCAGTTGGACATCGAGTCCTCATTGGCGAGATCTCGAACGTTGGGCGTGTCTCTGTTGTCGTAGCAATAGACATCCTCCTCTAGCAAAACCGAGATGGGCATAACACCCGCTACTACACAGGCGGCTTCGGACGACATGGTCCGGTATCCGCTGATAACCCGCAGGTTCATCAGCCGCTGAACGCTGCTAAGTCGCTGCAGGTTACAGCTTCCTCCCAGGGCCTGCCTCCAGGCCGCTGCTCCGTACCGCAAGATCGAAGTGGTCACACTTGCAATGATCCGCCTTTTGCTGCTTTGGATATCCGAGGAGTTCGGCATCATTCGTGTGAGTGCGGCCGTGGCCATTGCCGCTCTCTTGCACACGTGTTCGACATGGCTCGTGAAGCTGAGCCTGTCGTCAATCATCACCCCTAGGTACTTAATTGCGCGTTTAGACACGATGTTGCACGGTCCAACGGCAATGGTACCTGTTTGGGGTGATTTCAGGTTGGTGATAAGCACCATCTCGGTTTTGTGGTGGGCTAGACGCAGGCACTTGGAGTGCATCCAGCGTTCCACTTCCTGGATAGCTACCGTGGCCAGTAGCTCAACCTCCGCTGTTGAGGAGCCCCTCGCCAAGAGGACTACATCATCTGCAAATCCTACGAGTTGTATGTATGTATGTATGTATGTATGTATGTATGTATGTATGTATGTATGTATGTATGTTGATAACCCACCATGGATGCACGGATTCACCGCAGTTTCTGCCTAAGTATGTGCTCACATGCATTCTTCAGATCAGGGGTTTTCAGGTCATGTAATCGGCGGAGCACTTCTTAAAACCAAAACTTTGGCGGAGCACCTGCATCCTGCATGAATGAAAATCCGAGCTTTGAAAACTTGATATTAGGTATTTATCGTTTGGTTCAATTTGTGTCAGTTCCGGAGCCAGAGTTCCGCGTTTAGTCAGGATCAATATTTTGTATTGATTGAGAGATATGCGGAAAAGCCAGGCTTACATGCATAAGTCGTGGAAAACTGCAGAAGAATAAGTTTGCTTTATCAAACAAACATTGTAATCGTAAATGTAAATGACTTCATCAGATACGTGGGCCTGTTAGTTTAACTTCACATCGAGGAATACAAAAAAAATGTTATCGACGAAAAGTGTTGTGATCGTCATAAAACGTACCTGCAAATGTTCGTTGAATTCTTGGAAATTTTCAGATGACAACTTCGAGGTTATTTCTGATTCAATGCTTCTTAAATCTGGAAAGTTGTCCAGGTTGCGTTTTTTGAGCGATTCTGTCTCAAAATTTGATTTTTCATTCTTTGTTTTTGTTATTCCTTGCATTAAAAGACTCAGGTCATTAATTTTATAAAAAATGTTAGACAAATGAGCAAACCCAATGAGCTACTGATTATTTTTCTATCTTAATTTGATCAGGCAAGACAACGTTTTTCCACGAGATAATCAGCGAACTCCTGAATGTTGGCTAGCCATCTCTTCGCACAACGCCTTGAATAAACTTGAATTTTTCGGTCGAGCCTTAATAAAGTTGATTTTTTACGTTTTCGTCCAAGACTTCTTTCAAAGATGATGAAGTTTATTCAAAGCGAGTGGATGTCGATGAAGAATGCAATGACTACTACCGCAACCTTTGGTCTTTTCTTTGATATTATCTTCGACTTCATCAATATTTCAAACCATAGTTTTCGCATCGTCCGTACATAAATACATCAATACAATTTCCCCATTGAATATTGTTATCCGTAACATAATCATAAATAAGCTGAAAATTTCAGCCCGCGTTGCATAAGTTGGCAACGGTTTGCAAAGGAACAAATCTTCTTAGAAACATTCAGAACCTCGATAGATAATATATATCATAAGAATTGCTAGGCCTGCTATATCTGTGGATTCGTCAAGCTGCCTGTGGAATTTTGAAGTTCTCAATCGAGAAACTAAAATGCTTTCAAAATCTTCAGCCAAGTCACAAATTCGCCGAGAAACCGTATTGTCAATCATGGGAATCGAATTTACCAATTCCACTGTCTTATCATCAGCCACGGACTTCTTCTTGAATACAAGGTTTGATTAAGTTTTCTGCAATTGTATGCGCTTCAACAGCTTTTGCAGCTCGGTAACTCACTTAGTACGACGCAACAACAGCCTTTTCAATGAGTGTTTTGCAGCGATTAGTCATGTTATCCAGAGTCAATGACAACTCCTCACGTTTACGCTTGAAAAAGTCGCTTGGCTATACCTCCGTACTCTGGATGCACTTTTTTCACGTGCATTTTGACAATCCACCATTCTTTAACAACAAGTCTTATAATAACAAAGTAATTCAAATTCATTCGCTCGTACTATATGCCCTGTGAATATTTTGTTTTTCTTCTGCTTCTATAAAAATGCAACTATAAAAATATCAGAGTTTTTCAAGGTTGGTTTATGATTTTCGTTGCCTACGTTGCGGAGCACTTTCAAAAGCTTCGCGGAGCACGATCTGAAAACCCCTGCTTTAGATTATTAAGTTTGACAAATCTCCAATGCAGCGCGCCACCATACCCGGACCCCATGGCTTCGTATGAACTGTTATGGATGCATGTATTGTGTTGATGTAGGTTTATTTTGGAAGAACGAGTCAATCAGGTGGACTAGTTTACTTACAGGTATTTAGGCATCCGTGTATATACCTGGCCAGCTGGCAACTGATTGAACATTCCAATTATATTAGTCAGTTATGGAATGAAACAAATCTTACCTGTCGGCTGCTCATGGGATTCGAACCCAAAAGTTTTTCTTGCCGATACCGGGAATCGAACCCAGAACGCCTGGCGTACCAATACCAGACTCGCGCCAGCCTATCCGCTAGACCACATCGGCGCTTTTATGCAATCTATTTATTTAGACCAAAAATATGATCTCAAAAACATCAGTTATATCTGTGACATCAAGCACAATTTTCTCGTAATAACCGTCCAATGTCTTCTATCTTTAGTATGGGTTTTCAATCATGCAAGACTGTGTCCTAGAGGATAGCGTTTCAGTCTTCTAAGCCAGAGGTCATGAGATCGAGTCTCGGTCGCCATGAATAGTACTCTCTCTGTGGGCTGTTGATGTTAGCATTAGTAAGATGCTAGCCATTATATCCATGAAAGATGCACGCTTTTGTCTAGTGAAATTTAGATTTTTTCAAAGAAACATGAAGTTTCTCTGAGATCCTATATGTGTGTGTTCGTTTTTTAGCCGTAGTAATATCGTTTTCGATGAACAAATGGTCAAAAATTTCTTTTTTTTGGTTGTTGAGGAAGCTAAAAGCTATCAAATTTTTCATTGTATCTAGTTTGAAGTCAAAACTTATGTTGCATGTCGACAATTATACCACGTTATACCTGTTTCACCTAATATGTGTAACTTTTCTCGTATTGACACTTGTATCCAGTTCACTTTAGCTTTAGGAGGGATATACGAAGCTCCTCTCATATCGTATTCTGATGTTTCGTTATCATACGCCCGTCCTGGTTTTAGAATCTACTGCTCCAGTTTCCTACAATCACCTGCGCTGTGTACATATCGTTTTAAACAAAACAAATTGCTTCTCACGTTCAGTTTTTAGATATTCCGGAAGTTGATGAAAAAAGCCTTGCTGTCACAACAAAATGCTATGTATCAAAATGAACTTGCTTATGACCTAGTTAAAACTGCATTTTAAATTCAAAAAATTGATTATGTCATATATTTTTTGAATTTTATTTATGTCTCATTCTTTTTAAAGATCCTCATGTGAATACGCTACATTATGTAGACTGAGTTGAATTTGGCTCATTTTCGAATTTCTCAAACCCTGGCCTGGGGTTTAAAAAGCTTCGTTTTTGTTCAAAACTCATCCATGATTTTTTTGCAGAATCAACATAATTTTTATTTCTTCTGTGAAACCAAGTGGACTAATGAGAGAATATATAACTTCTCTGGAGGAAATTCTCCGCTGAACAACTTTGTCGAAGACTTTAACTTCGTATCTCATTAGACATGTAACTTGAAAATTCTGCAAAAAAAAAACATGGATGAGTTTTGAAGCGAAATGAAGCTTTTTAGACACCAGGGTTTGAGAAATTCAAAAATGATCCCAAATCGATTCAGCCTAGCGCTACATGTCATGTTGAATACATTAAAATTATTTTTCCGTTTGTTTGGATAACTTGCCGTTTTTAGGCCTACCTCATTTCTGATAGGTACCTGATATATTTTTTTTAAATAACACCTTAAATCTTTCTAAATGCATTCGGTTTTTTGTTTCTTGGGAGTTTCTCGCTAGCAAATTAGATTGTCGATCTTTCTGCATATAAACGGAAACTTTTGATTAATCGTCCCAATTATTATACAGGTATAGGTATCACATGACAATCATCCCGATTCCAACCCTGATTGAAATCGAACTTGAAATCCAACGCGTTCGTTCAACTGCGGCCAGGAAGCTTCAGCAAGGGAAAGTTCTCTAGTGCCGCCCCAGCGCCCCATTTGTCACTCGTCGACGTGCTTTCCGCACGCCTTCTTTCGATCGTTTTCGTTCATTCGATCGTGTGTGCGCCTCCATTTCATTCACTCCCGCTCTTAAATGGGTCAACTCGATTGTATCACGTTGTTGTTTTGCCGTCAATCTTCTTTTCTGCATACATTTGTGTACCTACCTGCCACTATTCATGTGTGACCATAAATATTTGGTTACAATTTTGGCATTCTTTCGGGGAGGGAATTTCTATCACCCCTTTCTTTCCCGTTTGTCGCCCGTCATTTTGGGTGATCTATCGAAATCGAAAATACATTTTTACGTCTCTTTTGACTGTGCGTTATCTTCACGGAATATAAATGGAATGACCTCAAAAATTTGTTAATGAATAAGGCAAATGTGCGAATAGCAATGCCAAATGAACACTGCAAGGTAGTCTCGTCACTCGAAGAAAGAACCTGTTCCGCTGTGAGACAACGGTAGAAAATTGTAGCTCATTACAATAGGTAACTGTCAATTGATTAGTTCTTTGCGCCAGTAAATGAGGCTTAACGGCCACCCCCGCATCGCTATCCGCAGAATTAGGTTGTAATATAATGGCAACGAAGTGTTTTGAAGGGATGCTATGAGTAGTTTGATTTTTCTTATTATGAATATCATTTGAAATAGATACGATACACTCATTAACCCTCATCCAAAGTAAAATTTCAATTGGACGCAATAAGAAGTTGCCTTGTACAGTAGACTTAGTCGATTTGGGGTCATTTTTGAATTTCTCAAACCCGCGGGTCTAAAAAGCTTCGTTTTTGTTAAAAATTCATCCATGATTTTTTGCAAGATTTTAAAGTAACGTATACATGAGTAAATTTAAACTTTTATGTTTGTATGAGAAAATTGAATATTTTGTGCTGAAAAATCAACATCATTTTTGTTTCTTCTGTGGTACCGAGCATGCTAATGGTTTTTGTGCCAATTTGAAAATTCTCCAAAGGAAATTTTCCGCTTAATCGAAATTTTTAACTTTGTATCTTATTAGACAAAAAAGTTATTAGCAGTTTAAAAGGGGTGTGTCTTTTGGCATTGATAAACAATAAATTCAATTGACATCACTGAAAATTTAATCAATTTTCATACATGCATTCAAAAGTAATATACAAAACAAAGTGTTGCATTTTTTTTCGAATACACTCCTTCGAGGCTCAGCCAAATTATGTTTTTTTTTGTTTATTGTGTTTCCTGGAACGACATTTTCGACTCGTGTCATCCTACGTCGAATGCCGTAAGACATTAACCTAATCAGCTGGCTTACTATGAGCTGTCTGTTCGAAGATTTAGGAAAGGTTTCTCATTTGGTAAGCTCAAACTTGACAGTATGAACCATACTGTAAATTCTGTTTATTCAATATGGGCAACAAATCAAAGCAATTTATGCTAATGCTGCGTATGCTCTAGTTAATTAATTGTGCTGAAAAATTTTCAACGTTTCGGATTATTTGAAACATTGTGAATGAAGCATGAGTTACTCAGCTATTCGTCACCGAGCAAATTTGGTTTCTTGATTCCAGAAAAAAAAGAGTGCAAAAAATATTTGAGATCAGGTTTTGAGAACAGAAAAAAAGTATTTAAGAAAGATAGAATTACTAAAATTTGTATTGCAATTCCAAACTTAAGTTGCAGCATTTCAAGGGGTTGATTTTTAGTTGTGTTGAAATTAAAATATGAAAAAAGTACATGCTAAAAATCATTATTTCAATTATTTTTTAAATGTTTATAAATTTTCAATGTGCAGCACAGCACAGCTATGAAAATTTAGACTTGCTGTTAGTTCAAAGTGAAACATGTCAATTTTCAAGAATTAAAAAAAAGGGTTGTTTCATACATATATTTACTTCAAAAATCAAAAGAAAAGTTAATCGATGGAGCCTTGAGTGTAAAATTGAACGCATTTTCGCTTGATGCCCTCCATCAAAGTCTTTACAGTGTCATCCGGTACCAGTTTCTTAGTCTTTTTTCCATTTTCTTAACATGTTATTCTCGTCTTTGACTGTCTTCTTGCCCTTCCGAAGTTCCCGTTTCGTTATTGCCCAGTACTGCCCCACCGGGCGCAGCTCCGTACAGTTTGGCGGGTTCATATCCTTAGGAATAAAATGGACAGAATTGGCCTCATACCACTCCAGGACACTTTTAGAATAGTGGCATGATGCCAAATCTGGCCAAAATAGCGGAGCTTCGTCGTGCTGGTGCAAGAACGGCAAAAGGCGCTTCTCGAGGCACTCAGATTTATAGATCTCGTCATTTACCGTGCCCTTTCTCACGAAAGGTTCACTCCTCAGTCCGCAAGAGCAAATGGCCTGCCGAACGAGATATTTGGAGGCAAACTTCGACATTTCGTTTACCCAAATCTCGGCTTGAGACGTTGGGATTTGATTTAATCATCCGCTTCACCTTTCCTTCCGTTTTTTTGTTCTCCGGTCCCGGTTTTCTTCCAGCTCCTTTGCCGTGGTCCAACGTCAACCGCTTCAACACTCTGGAGACGGTTGAATAGTGAATGTTCAAAGTTTTTTCTAACTGCCGGTGCGACAGGTCGGGAAATTCCAGGAAAGAATTTGTTCTCTCGACTCGCGTTGGTTCACCGCCATTTTAGTTGAATCGAAAAACACGATTTTGAGTTTGACAGCATGTAAACAATACACATCAATGAGAAAGTGTGCCAAATTTGGTTAATTTTTACTCACTAGTAAAAAAGTCATGCCCGGTTGAATGTGTCGCAATAATTTCGTGTTCGCCGTACAAAAACAGTATTCTTCACTAGTACTTGTATACGACCTGATTTGAATAACGACATCGAAACCGAAGCAGCTTATTAGGTTAATTTTAGAACGAAAATCCTCACTAAAATTACAAATCAATCCAAAAACCAATCGAATAATAGTGAAAAAAAATATAGTAAAGAATAGATCACGATACCACGGTATTTTTAAATTTAAAAAATAGAACACCGTTTGTTTTTGTGTTCTGTAGGATCAACACCACAGTCTACAAAAAAACACCACATAAGTTTTTAAAAACATTGAGGTATCACCCAGTAGTAAAAATTCGACGTACCGTTAAACGGAGCATCATGCAACAGCAGGGTTAGATGCAACATTGGTATATCATAACACTTATTTAATTTTTTTTTTTTGATATAATGTAATAAAGTTATCATTTGATGATAACAAAATGATGATGACATAGTTTCTCATATATGTAGTGAGATAGTTTTTCAAAGTTTTTGATTCTCATAGAAAATTTAAAAAATCGAGCAATAGATGTACAAATTTTAACACTTGAAAAACTTTACCCAGTACGACGGATTGGCTTAATGATATCACCTGCAAGCTTTACATTGCTTTTATTATCCTATAGGGGAGATGAGGGCATAACGAGCACCCAGGGCATAATAAGCACTCCTTTTTTCTACATAAGTACGTATTTTCTTAAACAAATTTTCATAAGGACTTGTTCAGTACTACCTATAGTATTAATTTTTCACCAAAAAAGAAATATCCTTTTCATATTTACAGAAATATTAAATAATAACCAGCTAGGTTCTCAAGTGACGAAAATATGATAATTTTTGAGCACCACCAAATAAGCTTTTATGACCTTTAAATCATGTTCATCTGAAATGTACGCACTGCAACATGATCTACACATTGTTTCTCAATTTTCAACATCATAAAATTTTTGATTTTTCACTTTAAACAATTTTAAAACGCGTTTTTACTTTAATTTGTTCACTGGAGGCGAACAGAGCACTATTAATGAAGGCAAGATGAGCATTTTCTGCCGTATAATCTAGCAAAGAATTCAACGCGATGAAGTCAACTAAATAATAGAGCTACAGCTCGACACGTTTCGTCAGTCGATTTGGCCTAATGGTAAGGTGTCGGAAAGGTAATCAATAGACTCGAGTTCGATTCCTGTTCGAGGGAATTTTTTTTTGCACATACCATTCACGATTGTTTTTTTTATTGTTACATTATACGGCTGATAGCATCAAAGCATCATCCGTCAAACAAAACACCAGAAACATAATGTATGAGCATGTGTTAATTCTATGAATTCTACAAACAGACCTAGAGTGTCTGAACACGAAACAATGATGTAATTCACATATTACAGCTGTTCTTCATGGTTAAATAAGCGTTTTGCTTAAGTTGGCCATTATGCCCTCATCTCCCCTACCTGCACTGTTGGTGTAAAAATATTTTTCGGACCATCATTAAATTTGAAATTTGAAATTCAAATTAACCCTCCAAAGCCGTTCGGGTCAATATGACCCGAAGCGCACATTTCAAACTTCTTTATCATCATTCCAATATACTGATGAACTGGTAGTTTTGACAGACCAAGTATGTTCTATGAAAATAATGATCAAATTAACGCCAAAAAACTAAAATTTGAGTTTTTAAAATCGGTTCATTGAGAAATGAAATACAGCTAAGCAAAGCCAAAACCGGATGTCGTTTTTTTAAAGTAAGACTTTTTTCTACCGGAAGATCTGTCATAGCGGTAAAAACTTTCATTGGACCCCAACATATCTATACATTGTCGGATAGATGGATTCTTGACAATTTCAAACATCAATGAAATAATTAAATACAGAAAAGCTGTCAGAAGTTATGAGTATTTTAAAAATAAAATTGATTTTTCGGACTTTTAACTTTCTGAACCAGTTTCTGAAAACCTGGTAATACATATCGACTTTATTTTGAAATGTTGAGTAATTAGAATAAATTACCTACACAATGAATATAATATCATCAAAATCGGTTAACATTTACAGCTAGGAGAACGAAATCAAATTACAACTCATATTTCCCCGAAACGGAAATTTAGCGAACGGCTTTGGAAGGTTAAGCGGAAAATAATAACCATACCATACCACACCAAAAATACACATGAAATAATTTCAGATTTCAAACATCATTTTCATACTCAAAATTGTCACACAAACTCAAAAATTTATAAATTTTACTGATAAAATAAACCATAACATTCAAAACAGATCACAATGAATGTTTCAAATCAATTATATTTTCGATAAGTCATTAATAAAATTTTCAAAATGATGTTTCCTATTCTGAACTAGAAATTTGCCTTGAAATAATTTCTAAGCAGTCTAACTGCTGCTGCTGCTGCTGCCGCTCGAATAATTTCTAAGCAGTCAATTTTTAAAATTTGAAATGAATATTCCCAAGACCCAGATTAAGAAAAAAGATTGAATCCTAAAATAATTGCCTGATTAGGTAAAGAAATAAACCTTAATAAATTGTTGCGAAAATAATAAAAATTGTTATTTATTATTCATCTTAATTTACATTTTTTTTCTCGATTTTAAACTGAAGAGATGATTGAAAAATTCAGCTGAAATGTTTTGAATTTGAAAAAATTGGCATGATTTGAAATGTAAATTTATGATAAGGAAAAAAAAATCAAGTTTTATGTTTCTAGAATACCAAAAATTCAGGATTGAAAAACATAGACAATTTTAGCAAAAATATTCTTAAAAATTTAAATAGTTTAACGTAAAAATTCACTAAATTTATTCAACAATATACAAAATGGACTAGAAAAATGGACATTTTGAAATTTGAATAGAATTTGAAGATTAAGCTTTTTACCATTTAAGAAGGATTGTTTTTTTCAACACGTCTTACATTTTAAAATCTTATTTATAGAATTAAATTGATTACTTAAGGGAGAAGTATTTTGGTGCTTAGTTTTAATGATTGATATGGTAGATTTAAGCGCCCTGAACTCGAATCTTTTGTCAACTATCACATTTAGATTTGGTGATATGAAGTGTGAAAATGTGTCAGTTTTAAGTGAAATCTGTTAGCTGATTTACTATCAAGTCAACATTTAAAAAAAAATCTGGTTCTGATTTTGTTTATTGTACTTCATTCAATTAAGGAATAATATTTTGATGATGATGATGAAGCATGATCTAAAAAAGTAAAATTCAACAGTTTTTTTTTTATAATTTGGAAAAATATGATAAGGTACAAACATTTTTTAAATTACTGCAGAAAGTTTAAGAAAAACTTGATTCCATTTAACAAATATGTGGAAACCTGCCAAACGATTAGATTCATGCTTTAAAAAAGATTCAATTTGGTTTAAAACTACTTTAAAAATTCATTCAAGAGGAAAAGTAAACAAATATAATACTTATAGATATATCTTTTTTCCAGATCTCAAAATTACTTGAATTTTAACCTATTTTCGAAAGTTATTTCAATTAGAATACCTGATAAATAAAAATTGCGTATCTAGATTCTGGGCACCCAAATTGGCCAACCTTGGGTAATTTATCAAAACCTAGGTATTAAATGTGATGTTTAGTATTTAGGAGAACTAGGAAAAAAAATTGAGACTAAAATGTTTTCTTGAAGAATATTTCATATCAGTATAACATTTGTAATGACATAAACGATTTTTTTAATAAAAATGTTCAGTAATAAAGTAGAGGATATCAGATTTTAGATTTGTTTTGCTAATTCTGTTGACTATCGTGAGAGGTAAACACCTATTACATAAAAGGTTGCCGAAATCACAGAAAAATCTGTAATTTCACCGAATGTTGAGCATTTGAATCACAGAATCTTTGTCACAGAACACAGGATTTTGGAATATTCACTGATTTTATAGAACTTTGAAAGGATTTTCAAAATTATAATTTTTTTTGGCCAATATGAAATTTAGATTTTAAAAAAATTTTTATTTACTTTACTTTAATTTAATTTATTTTACTTTACTTAGTAAATGTAAAAAAGACCCAATTTTTCATGAATTTTCAATTAAATTAAATTAAATCGCATCACAGAAAACCATCACAGAACTTTTGGGTAAAATCACAGAAAGTGAGATTTTTTTTTCTCAAAAACACAAATTTTTTTTCGGCAACAGTGGTTACATGTGGTGAGGACCGTGAGGATTAGAATTCAATGAATTAATTTTGATGTTAAAATGATTCGTTTCAAACTCTGTTCTTGTTTAGATACACTTCGTTATAAAAACCCATTCTAAAGATGAGGTGGGGTTTTGGTTTATGAAGTTTAGAGTTTTAATTCAAAAGGTTAATTTAATTGCAAATCAAAATTTTCAATTAGAAATTAGTTAGCAATTCGTGGACGTCATGATGTGTCATAAAATGAAATGTCTTAAACCTAGGGTGATTTTAGACTTAATTCCGCCGGAGGCTAGCCAAATTTGGGAATGCTTGGTGACACATATTTTTAAACACCTTTGAAGACCAAGTAGTTGCTCGATGCTACGGTGAAAATTTTACTTGGAAAAAATCTCCATGGGGAGGGGGGTTAAAGCCCTAAACCCCCCCGGTTCGCACAGCCTTTGTCAGGAGGATTGATCTCAAACTCCCGAGATCGGAAAATTTCAAAAAAGAGATTTTGTCTTGCTAACCTTAAAGGAAAAGACAGGTTCAAATTGGTTTTTGCGGACATATTTGCCCGCAAGTTGATAATTTGGCATACCTAGTTGTATATTTGCCAATTCTATATGTTCAATTTACATAATACAGATCTCGTTCGATTTTGGCAACACGCCCGGACATTTTGTGTTGCTAAAACGGAATGTTGCAAAATCAAACGTTTTTTTGTCATTTTTAATTTTTGTTTTTGTAGTTGTATTGGTTGTATTCAATAAACATTTAAGAACGTAAAACCGTATTATGAGGTGTTTGTCAAAATTATATTGGTCCTATTTCGCAGCAATAACTTTTTTTTTATTTCAACGCTTTAAATTACATTATCTTCATCTCCGTACACACACATACTTTAGGTTTGTCTTTGTCCTTAAAATTTAATTTGATTTGCGATTTTGTCATTGAACCCTTTTAAAAAACGCTTTTAATTAAATAGTTCTCATCTCCGTACATACATATAATTTAAGATAGCTTAGGGTTTTTTTTTAATTAAATTTTTATTCCTCTTTTCATAACACTTTTCGTTTTAATATTCATTGTATTGTTTTCTTAAATAATCTTGGTTTTAGTTGTGCGTTTGTTAAAAATAAATTTAAAAGTCTTTTATTCCTTAATTTTAATAATTTCTAGCTTTAGTTGTGCGTTTCATCAAACGAGTTAGTTCCTTTTTAGCTTTTAATTGTTGTATTATGGCGATGGCGAACATGGAATGTGATGATGAAGTTATCTGTATAGAGTGTAATAATGCTGAAAATAACCTTGATAAAATACTTACTTGTGCATATTGTTTCAAGAGCGTTCATCTTCGCTGCAAAAATCTGATTGGCAGTGCAGCTCGCAAAATGAAAGCGCAGCAATACTTTTGCGATGCCAACTGTGCATGTATTTACGCCAAAATAATAAGTTTACGGAAAGATCATGAAACTATTATCGAAAATATCCATACTAAAATTGAAACGACCGTTTATAATGTGGTTTCACATGAATTGACCTCAATCAAAACAGATATGAGATCAGTTACTACTGCGATAGAGGCTTCGCAGGAATTTTTGTCCACGAAATTCGATGAAATTCAGACTGATTTCAAAGACATAAAACTCCGAAACGATGCTCTTGAAAAAGAAGTAACTGACCTCAAATCTAAGCATTCAAATCTTACAAATCAGGTCCTTAAATTAGAAGTAAACCTCGACCGATTTAACCGGGAAGCTGTTTCTAAAAACTTCATGATCTTCGGAGTGCCATACAAAAATGGAGAAAACACACAAGACCTTGTACGCAAAACATGTGGCACTTTTGGCTACGACCTTAAAACTGAGTCCATTTTAAACGCTGTTAGGTTAATATCTTCGAACAAACCCAATGAAAAGTGTCCACCGATCAAAGTTTTATTAAAAGATACAGTCATAAAAGAAGAAATTTTTAGTAAAAAAAGAATTTTTGGGAAACTTGCCTCTTCTTCAATAGATCCTTTATTAGTAGTTGATGGTAAACCGCTTAACGTCACAATAAGGGATGAATTGACGCCCTTATCTATGGAAATTCTAACTGAATTGCGCGAATATCAAGATTTAATTGGAGCCAAATACATCTGGCCCGGAAGAAATGGTGCCATTCTGGTCAAACAAACAGATAATTCAAAACCTGATATAATTAAAACTAAACTCGAAATGAATCGTTATATGAGCATGCATGTCACTCAGCAAGGAAATAACACATCTACGATTCCAAATGAAAGTCCTTCACCCAAACGAAAAAGGAACAATGCTGATCCACGATCAAAATAAGATCCTAAATTTACAACTGTTTAATAACTTTTATATATTTTATTCAATGGATAGTCAAATTAATAGATACCACGAAAATGTAGAAGATTTTAATTTAAGTAGTTTTAATAATGATTCAAGATCCTTTAGGGTACGAACACAGTGAGCGCGAAGCGAACTGCGAAGCGAAATATTCATTCACCGGATGAATTTCGCAAGTTCATTTTTGAAGGCCGGCCACAGTGTACGCGAATTGCGAAGCGGTTCAACACTGAAAAAAAACTTTCTGTTTTGCAAAAATTAATCACTTGTGAAAAAATCTTTGCAAATTAATTTGCAGAATCAAAACTGTGAGCGAGGGATACGTACCGCGCCAAAAAAAAATAATCCGCGTTAATTCCGAAAAACCACGTCAACTTCGGAAAACCGCGGAAAAACCTTGCGCGTTCTAGGACCACGGGGATTATGAAAAGGAATCTTAAGGTCATGAATTGCCTGGACTTTATGAGTACGTCGGAGAATAGATTTTTGACACCCAAATCCTGTATGACGGCTTCAGCCTAACGCCAACATGCTTTAAATGACTGAAAATCGCATAAAACAAGCATAATGTGGATATTAGGTGAGAAGAATCAATTAGAAAAAGTCGAAATTTGCAGTCTGACGCTATGAAACGCCATTTCAAAATCCAATACGGCAGCTTTCGCTCAACTTTTAAATATTTCAAATGACTTAAAATCGCAAGAAAAAAAATCTACTAAAACTATGACAAAAATATAACAAAAAAAATGAAAAAAAAAATTACAATATAATAACAACAAATATTACGAAACGCTGACAAAACTTTGATAGAAATATGACAAAGGTGACACAAATATTACAATTTGATAAAAATATACCAAATCTATGATAAATTTGACAATAAAATGGCAAAGCCTTTACCAAATTTTAAAAAAATCTGACAAAAATTAATAAAGTTGACTAAATAATAACAAAAAATTAACAATAATTCCAAAACTCGAAATAAAAACTTTAACAAATACTTGACAACATTATGGAAAATATGAAAATTGAAATAATAATATGAAAAATATAATAACTTATCAAAATTTACAAATATGACAAAATTTTGCAATAAAATTACATAAATCTGGCGATACTATGAAAAAAATCTTACAAATGTAATAAATATATATGTAACAAAGCTATGAAAAAATATGATAAAAATTTAACAAAACATCGATAAGAAAACAAAATTATGACAAACAGTTGACAAAGGTTGTTATAGTACTGTAAGATTTTTTTCATTTTATTTTAATTTTTGTAATAATTTTGTCATGTTTTCATTTGTCGTATTTTTGTCATAGTTCTGTCAGATTTTTTGTTCATTTGATTGTGAGTTTTGTCTTTTTTCGTTCGATTTTAGTCGTTTTAAAATCTTCTCTTCATACTGAAAGCACTGACCATACTGACTGGACACTCGATTTCGTTTTCTGGATAAGTTTTCCAGAAAAAAAACAAAAAAAAATCATTTTTCCAACAGTACGCAATGTCGATTCCAGAGTGCGCATGGATCGATTTGAATAAATGCTACCCCAGTTAGGAAATGCCACCCAACTTTAAAAATAAAACACGCAATTTCTACGATAAAATCGGGCTAAACAGGACCATTTTTCCTACACGGCATTTTTTGTCAAATTTTTCAGGTTCGCCACCTGCCGTCGGTATTGCGAACCTGCAAAATCTGACAACAAAAAATTAGACAGAAAATGGTTGAATTTTTGTTCTAAGAGTCAAGTCAGTGTGGTCAGTGCTGAAAGTCTTACCCAGTACAACTGCATTCGATGATTACTCTTGTATTTGAACTCACGGACATTGGCTTAGGAGGGAACTAACTTGCCAACTGAGTTACATTTTTAACATATTCAACATTATGTCATTTTTTTTTAATTTTGTGTTTATTTTTTGTCAGATTTTTGTGATTTTATTGTAAATTTGTTGTTATTATTTTGTCATTTTTGTAAATTTGTTGACAAATATTGGTCCTTATATTAGTTCTGTCAGGTCATATTGTCAAATTTTGATTATAATTTTGACATACATTATTTTTCTCATTTGTCATAGTTTTGCTGCTATTTCTGTGAATTTTTCCTCATATTTTTGTCTAATTTTTTTAAATTTGTCATATTTTTGGCATAATTATTTTACCACATTTGTCGTGTTTTATTCAAAGTTTTGTCATTTGTCTTTATTTTTTTTTTTGTCATATTTTTTAATTTTAGTAAAAGTTATTCATATTTTCCCACAGTTTTGTTATATTTTTGTCAATATTACTTTAGTTTTATAACACTTGTTATATTTTTGTTTATTCATTTCATGCTTTTTTAAATTTTGTTAAATTTTTGTCAGTAATTTTTCATCAAATTTTTTATCCCTTTCACTCATTTCTTATATTGTGGATGGACCATACGATTTTCAGTTCTTTATTGCATTTTGAATTAAGCGGGAACCGCCATATTTTATTTCAAAATGGCGTCGGACAGCCAAATTCGACTTCTACTTATTGAGTACTTTCATCCAATACCCATATTGTGGGAGTTTCATCTGCTTTTAGTCACTTCCAGCATTTTAAAGTTGAGTGGAAGGGGCCATATTGGATTTCAAGATGGCGTCGGATAACAAATTCCAACTTCTATTCGTTCAGCCCCTTCGCCCTATACAAATATTGTGGGGCTTCCATGCCACCGGTCGTTTATTGCCAGTTAGAATTTGTTTCAATTGATAAAGATTGAAACCGCGTTTTTTTTTCGAAAATCCGCGCTAAAAAACCGTACATTTTTTATTACTAACACAGAAACGGCAATGATAATTAAATAAATAAACTTTTGAAAAATATTTTTTTGATAAATCATTTTACGATAAAACATTTCCGAGAGAATGTTTTCAGTGTATGTCCAGATGAACAGAATGAATTCGCGCGATCCAGCCGGGTCTTCGCACGAAAATTCGCTTGCACTGTGGCCGGTCGATGTTTTTTTCAACGTGTTTCAATGAGAAGCGGTTTTTCGCGCGAATTGGAAATTCGCTTCGCACTTCGCACCGCGCTCACTGTGAATTCGACCTTAGAATTTTGCAATGGAATGTACGTAGTATGAATAATTTAGATAAATTCTGATTGCATATTACAGACTATTGATCATTTTAATGTTTGTATCGATGTTATTGTTATTTGTGAAACTTGGCTTGGTAAAGATAACTGTTGTATTTACAACATTCCGGGATACACATCTATTTTCTCTTGCCGTGATCAACCATATGGAGGCCTAGCTATGTATATAAAAACAAATTTGAATTTTAAAACTACTGTAAATATAACTATTGATGGCTTTCACCGAATTAGTGTCGAAATTTGTACAAGTGGTCAAGTAAATTGTGTTCATGGCGTATATAGACCCTCTGCATTTTTGTTTAACAAGTTTTGTGATCAGATTGAATCTCTTCTAACGTCTGTTGCTGATAATCACTCCTGCTTTATTGTAGGTGATTCAAACGTTCCTGTGAATCTGGTTAATCTAAATACCGTAGCAAAATATAGATCTATCTTAGAATCTTTTGGATACGCTTGTACAAACACCTTTCCTACTAGGCCAACAACTCGGAATATTCTAGATCACGTAATATCGAAGCAAATTGACTTAGATCGATTGAAAAATGATACAATTTTTCTTATGTTAGTGACCATTTACAAATACTCACATCCTTCAATTTATTAGGTGATAAAAATGTAACAATTCAAAGAAAAGAGATAGTTGACAACTCTAAACTAAACAGCTTATTTGTGAATTATTTAAACAGTATTCAACTACCAGAAAGTGTTGATGAAGGCCTACAAGAAATCACATCAACTTACAATCGCTTTGTGAAAGTTTCTACTCGAACACTTAATAAAAGGGTGAAACTTAAAGGTAATTGCTGTCCGTGGATGACATTTGACCTTTGGACACTCATCAAAATAAAAGATAATTATTTAAAACGATCAAAAAAGCATCCTAATGATATCAATTTAAAAGAGATGTTAATTCATTTAAATAAAAAAGTGAGTTCAAAAAAACAAGAATGTAAAAGGCTCTATTACGAGCGCTTATTAAATAATTCTCCGCATTCTAAGCTCTGGAGAAACATAAATACGCTCTTAGGTAAATCTAAAAAGACTTCCTCAATCAACCTTTCAGATGAAAGAGGTGTTATAACCAATATTACACAGATTTGTGAGAAATTTAACAAACACTTTTCCACAATTGGAAAGAACCTTGCTAAAGAGATTCCAATAGACACTGAAAATGATCATTTGTCTCAAATCGCACAGGTAGAAAATACAATCTTCTTACGACCCGCTAATGTAAACGAGGTTCGATTAGTTATTTTTTCACTTAAAAATAAAAAGGGTCATGGACCAGATGGCTTCCCTGTTAATGTCCTAAAAAATAACCATGAAACATTCTCGTACATACTCACACAGTATTTTAACCAAATTTTAGAGTCAGGAGTTTTCCCGAACTGTCTAAAAATTGCGAAAGTTATCCCTATTTTTAAGGCTGGCGATTCGCTTGACGTCAATAACTATCGTCCTATCTCGACCTTAACGTTTTTAGTAAAGTGTTCAAGAAGCTTCTTGTTAACAGAATTGTAGACTTTCTAAATCAGAACAATATACTCTATAAACTGCAATATGGATTTAGATCAGGTTCGAGCACTCAAATTGCCATCTCAGAATTAGTGGACTCTATCATATGTAAAATAGAGTCAAAAAATATTGTTGGGGCATTGTTTTTGGATCTCAAAAAAGCTTTCGACACTCTAAATCATGACATATTATTGTCCAAATTGCATAAATACGGTATAAGAGGAACAGCAAATAATATCCTTCGTAGCTACTTAGATCGCAAGCAGTTTGTGGCTATTGAATATACAAGAAGCGAATTAAGAAATATTGATATCGGTGTACCACAAGGGAGTAATATCGGGCCATTACTTTTCCTCTTATATGTAAATGATTTATGTAACCTTCAACTTAGAGGCACAGCACGTTTATTTGCCGATGATACAGCAATTTTTTATTCAGAAACTTCACCTGATATTATAATTCAACACATAGAAGACGACCTAAAACTGCTTTCTAAATATTTCAATTCAAACCTACTTTCACTTAATTATACAAAAACCAAATACATGTTGTTTCGTTCTCCACATAAAAAACTGCCTCGTACTAATGACCCAACTATGAATGGTAATACGATTGAGAGAGTTAGTTGTTTCAAATACTTAGGAATTTACTTAGATGAAACTCTTTCATGGAATCGTCAAATTGAACACCTGGAAAAAAAAATTACTCCTCTTTGCGGTGTTCTTTGGAAACTGAGAAATTTTGTTCCACAACATGTTCTCTTTAAATTTTATTTTGCGTTTATTCACACTCATTTGAACTACCTTATAATGATATGGGGAAGAGCCTCTTTGTCCCACTTACAGAAACTTCAAACGCTCCAGAATAGATGCTTGAAAAACATCTTAAAGCTCCCTTTGTTATTCCCTACCCTTCAGCTATACTCTTTAAGAACGCATAACGTTCTTCCAATATCTGAACTCTGTGATTTGCAAACTGTTATACATGTCTATGATAATCTACACTCAATTGAAAATATTCAAAACCTCCATTTTACTACGGGGTTGCGAACTCATAACACTCGCCAGTCAGATTTCTTGCAACGAAGCCGATCAACAACATCATTAGGGCAAAAAAGAATTTCGTTTATTGGACCTACTAAATACAACACCTTACCAACTGAAATTAAAAATTAACCAATCGTTCCATGTTCAAAACCAAAGTGATACAGCTTTTGAAAGAAAAATTGAACCATTAAAACAGTCGATCATCAACCAGTCTTTGTTTTGTTTACTTTTTGTTCATTTGTAGCGTTATTTTCTCATAGTATTATTCTTTAAAAAATTTTTGTAGTTTGTAATTTTATTATATTAAATTATTGAACATAACTTGATAAAATAAGCAAAAAATAAATAGTGTAATAGTAAATATAGTATAATGAATCTCTTCAAAGGAAATTATTTTCCATTGAGATTCATATTGTAGTCAATTAAGTTAAATAATACATTTCCTCGCACGACATTCAAAAATTTTTGTGTTCTCAGCATGATTAAAATTTGCTCGCGTTAACTTTTATTATCATTGCTGCCAGACATGCTGAGAACAGTAGCGTCCATTACCAGGGGGCTCAATTGAGCCTTTTGGTGTGGGGGAGTGTGGTGGGCCGCTACAAAAAAAAAACCCGGTTTAATACACTTAACAGTGGATTTGAGCCTTTCTTTCAGATTCAAAACATATTTGTTTTGCGTGTTTTAATCCATAACGGTAGGATGTTTACAAAAATCACTTTTGTAAATGATTTTCGTTAAACGAAGCTCTCAAGCGGAATAAACTATAGGGGATGAAAAAAAACTATAGGAGATAAAATTTGTCAAATTTGCCAAATTTGTCAAATTTGTCAAAAATGTCAAATTTTCCAATTTTGTCGATTTAATCAATATTGTCAATTTTATGGATTTTGCTAGTTTTGATAATTTTGTCGATTTTGTCGATTTTATAAGTTTTGTAATTTTTGTTTATTTGATTCAGTTTTGTCAATTTGTTCAATCTTGTCAATTTTGTCAATTCTGTAAATTTTGTCAAATTTGTCAATTTGATAAATTTTGTCAATTTTGTCAATTATAATTATTTTGTAAAATTTGTCAATTTGGTCTATTTTGTCAATCTTGTCAATTTTGTCAGTTTTGTCAATTTGGTCAAATTTTTCAATTTCGTCGATTCAATCAATATTGTGATTTTGCGATTTCTGTAAATTTTGACGATTTTGTCGATTTAATCAATTTTGTCATTTTTGTCAATTTAAACAATTTCTTCAAATTTGTTCAGATTTGTCAATTTTGTTAATCTTGTCAATGTTTACAATTTTCTAAATTTTGTCAATTTGGTCAATTTTGTCAATCTTCTCAATTGTGACAAACTTGTAAATTTTGTCAATATTGGCAATTTTGTCAATCATTTCAATTTTGTCAATTCTGTCAGTTTTGTAAATTTTGTCAATTGTGTCAATATTGTCGATTTTGTCGAAATAGTCAATCTTGTCAGTTTTGTCAGTCTTGTCAATCTTGTTAGTTTTGTCTATTTTGTGAATTTTTTTGTGAAAATTCAATCTTGTCAATTTTGGCAATTTGGTCATTTTGTCAATTTGGTGAAATTTTGTCAGTTTTGCCAATTTGGTCAATTTTGTAAATCTTGTCTTTTTTGTCAAATTGGTGAATGTTGTCAGTTTTCACATATTGGTCAATTTTGTCAATTTTGTTTATTTTATCCCTTTTTTCAATCTTGTCAATTTTGTAAGTTTGTCAATAAAGTCAATCTTGTGAATGTTGTCAATTTTGTCAATTGTGTCAATATTGTTGATTTTGTCGAAATTGTCGATATTGTCAATTTTGTCAATTTTGTCAGTTTTGTCAATTTTGTCAGTTTTGTCAATTTGGTGAAGTTTGTAAGTTTTGTCAATTTGGGCAATTTTGTCATTTTGTCGGTTTTGTCAATTTTGTTAATCTTGTCAATTTTGTCAATCTCATCAATTTTGTCAACTTTTTCAGTTTTGGCGATTTTGTCAATCTTGTCAATTTTGTCAGTTTTGTTAATTTTGTCAATTTAGGTAAATTTGTTCTTGGCCAGCCTGGCCAAAATGGTTAATTCGTATTTATGCGCCTTTTCCAAAAAAAAAATCCGAAATGCTTCAAACACTACTATGGAGGACTTGGTGGCGCCACTGTTTGGATTGACTCCCAAGCCGTTTTCGTCAGACACCAACCCCAACAACAAAACGCAACAATTGCACAGGTTTTTCTATGCGAACGAAAAGCTTTCATTGCGCATCGTTAGATCTGAAGAGAAAAGGGAACGAAAAGGGAATTTGCCCGAGAGCTTAAAGCTCGAGAGGATTGAGTAGCATTTGTCTAATTAGATTTGCTTCCACGGGCGAAATTCTCTCCTGTCGTTCGTGCCTAGGAAGAAGCTTCCTGAGCACGAACGGCATGTGAGAAGATGAGAGGATGTGCATACATCGTCCGCGTACCCGTGTTGTTTTCCCCTTCTCAGAGCAATCTGTTTCTGAATATAATGTTGGCCGAAGTTACTATCGCTTTCGTACCTTGCAGTGTGGGCATGACCTACTCATCAACGACTTCATTACTTTCGGGGTCGTACCCCTTGGTGAAAACCATTTAATGTTTAATAATTCGGAGCTTCAGTTCCGAAATTTTTTGAAATGGTTCGGTTTCAATCTGAACCATTAAAATGAAAAAAATACAACCATTGGCCGGGAAAATTTTAACCTGTCGTCTTCCTCCCACACGGTTTCTGTCACGATGACATTAAACCTGTGTGGGAGTGAAGCCTATCTGTTCTCCCTTCCACACATCGACAGGACCATAGTTTTAGCTAGCAAGCGCGTATGTATGACGTCACGTATAATTTGACGTCATATATACGATAATCTTGATTTTAGTGATTGCTGGTTGTGGCTAGCAAGGCCAATTGACACGTTTTTTGGAGTGATGATTTGATGATAATTACTATGAAAATTTAATTTTCAAACTATTTTGTTATTTTTTCTTTCTTTTATAGACCGAAGAAGAAAAAAAAACAAATTTTTTAAGATAAAAATCATTTTTATTGTACTGCCCAGTTTCGCAAAAACATGCAAAAAAGTTTACAACAAATCACACCAATACACACAAATACACAGACATCGTCTGAACTCGACGAGCTGATTCGATAGGTACCTATAAAGGTATATCTAAGACCCATAATTAATGATCTCCAAAATCGACCGATAACTATACCTTTCTGAAAGAAAGGCAAAAGGTTCCCAACCATGTGTTTCAAATAATTCAACTTTTGCTCTGGGTAACCTATGAAGTGAAGACAGCGAAAAATAAGTATCAATGATTCTAACATAGAGTCCAATTATCGGTAAAACATATTTTCAAATTTGGATATGTGATCATTTTTGAAATTTTGAGTTTAGCAAATGTTTTGTCGGCCTGGTGTACATGCATGGGTATACCGATCATAAAAAAACATGCCGATCAAAATCAATTAAGAACATGAATATAAAATTAAAGATTACAATATAAAAAAAATTTAAGTAGCTTAAGTAGCTTTTACAAAAATATACGCGACCTGGTATTGACCGAAGAAACAGCCATCCGGTTTTACCGTAACTGAGGCAGCAGAAACAGGATTGATCCACCTAGTCATGAATCCCCAGCATCCACTAAATCTGTGGGTCGAATTCGGTTTAACATAATACAAGTATGAAAATCAATAAATGTTTGGATAAGTGTATGAAATAAACTTTTATATTATTCAGTTGACGAGAATACAAAAAAAAAATCGTTGTATAATTAATAGGTTGTTCACAAACTCTAGCCAAACGCCAATCTAGCACAAATGGTAAACTTTTTGTTTATGCACCCGTTTCGAATCCCCACCGGTACACTAAGATCGCAACCTTCGAAGTTCGAATACGAAGAGGAGAGCATGGTTCCGGTTACCAATAATCAAAAGTTGATTTAATAAACACTCCAAACTTCCAATGTTTTTGATATTTTCCACGCAACATCCTTCCAACTGGTCTTGGCAGTGGTTTTTTTTTGGCAACCAAGGGTGGTCATCTGTGTCCGGAGAATCACATTGCAAATGAACCTGAAAATTGTACAATGTTTTTGGATGCTCAATAGAAAAAGGATTTGAACTTATTTACCTGCGCATTCAGAAATCTTGCGTTTCTCCTGTGCAGCCTGCGCTCTGATTCCGGTTGGCAGGGGTCCAGATCGGCAACAGACTTCCAATTCGAATTGCGGAACATCCCCTCAGATTTTGGGTACTACAGCAAAGCAGTTTTCGGAGAAACCCTCAAGTTCTGTTTTGTTTTGATGAAAAGCGAATGATTTTTTTGTTTGTTCGCAATGACAGCTGCACTGAACTAAAAACTAAATGGTTTTTTGACACAAGAATTGCTCTTCAAAAGGCATTCGTACCAGAGGTGCCAGGTGTACTGATTTATCAGGATTTGTCCTGATTTTTGAAAGATCGTCCTATTTTTCAAAAACTTTCGAGTTGTCCTGATATTTGAAAATTTGTCCCTAAAATGTCCTGATTTGTCCTGATTTTTATAAAAACTTCTGAAATGTGATCGAATTTGTAGTTAAAGTATGAGAAAATCGTATAAATAGGTTATAAAATAGTTAAACCCATTCAACAGATGGTTATCTTCGGTTCAGACGATAATTAAATGGTGTTTTCCGATTTGAACTACCGGCAAGCCAACAAGCTACGTACTGTTGTTGCATAAATTAAGGCATTTACAGCACCTGTATTAGGCCTTTATATATGCAATCTAAGCAGAAATTCTTATTATTTTCATGAATCAAGAGGTGTCCTGAAAAATCCTGATTTTTGAAGAAACGACCTGGCAATCCTGATTCGTACATAAAAGTTCGGCTTATAAATGATTTACTCAAGCTCAAAAGGTATTTGAAAAAAAAAAAATGGCGAAATTCAGATAAAATTATGAAAATTTGAATGGAATTCGCATTGAATATTATGGTTTGCAGTGTCAATTTCGGAAAATTACAAGAAATTAATTGATTTGAATTAAATTTAATATCCAATACTAATAACTTAAAGTTGTTTTATAACGAAGTTGAAAAGTACCCTCCTAGATTCTTAAAAAACTAAAAATGTTACTAGGGGAAGATTACCATCTGTTGAAAGGGTTTAACTTTTTTATAACAGATTTATTAGATTTTCTCATAGTTTAACTACAAATTCGATTAAATCTTAGAGGTTTTCATAATAATCAGAACAATTCAGGACATTTAGGCACCAATTTTAAAAAAATCAGGACAACTCGAGAGTTTTAAAAAAAATAGAACGGTCTCTCGAAAATCAGGACAAATCCTGATAAATCAGGTTACCTGGAACCTCTGAGCACAAGAGAAACAACAACAACAACTGAACAATTGTAATGCACGTCGGAGATGCCAGGTGTTCTGATTTTTCAGGACTTGTCCAGACTTTCGAGAGGTCCTGACAATTCGAAAGTTTTAGAGAATTGTCCTGATTTTTGAAAATTGTTTTCAAAATGTACTGAACTGTGATTGTTTCTCTTAATTAATGATCTCCAAAATCGACCGATAACTATACCTTTCTGAAAGAAAGGCAAAAAGGTTCCCAACCATGTGTTTCAAATAATTCAACATTTGCTCTGGGTAACTTATGAAGTGAAAACAGCGAAAAATAAGTAGCAATGATTCTAACATAGAGTCCAATGATCGGTAAAACATATTTTCAAATTTTTATATATGATCATTTTTGAAATTTTTAGTTTAGTAAATGGTTAGTCGGCCTAGTCTACATGCCTAGGTATACCGATCATTAAAAATAACATACCGATCAAAATCAATTAAGAATATGAATATAAAATTAAAGATTACAATATAAAAAAAAGTTTCCCAACCATGTGTTTAAAATACTTCAACTTTTGCTCTGGATAACCTATCGAGTCAAGACAGCAAGAAAATAATATCTTTGATTCTAACATAGAGTCCAATGATCGGTAAAATATATTTTCAAATTTGTATATATGAGCCCTTCAGGATCATAGGGGTGCAAGTGCCAAAATCATCAATTTTGAGTTAAGTATAACCAACGGTTTTTTTATGTTTCAATGTACATCTGGTGCAAAACTTAAATTTTTTATAATTTTTTTTGAACACTTTTTTGATTGAATAAAAATTGCTCGAATTCGAAAAATATATGAAAAATTGAGCACCTGTACAACTTTGAAGCGCGTTTTCTCGAATCTATCATTTAGACACTTGTACCCCTCTGATCCCAAGCGCCTTTTATAATAATATTTGAAATTTTCAATTTGGTAAATGATATGTCGGACTGGTCTCAACGCATAATTATATCGATCATAAAAAAAACCATACCGATCAAAATCAATCAAGAAGACGAATATAAAATTAAAAATTACAATATAAAAAAATCTCAATGTCAACTTTTTTAACCTTATTATATTTTTTTCATGAGAACTACCATTATGATTGCAGTTTTTCCGATAATTCATTCAAAAGCAAAAATATTAAATAATTAATTAAGTAACCATTAAAATGGTAAATGAAAATGAGCGTGTGATTAAATTGATATGGTGTGCTTCGTTCTCCCACACGCGCCCCTTCGTCGTTTTGTCCTTCACAGAGCAACCTGAATATAATGTTGGGAGAATCTCGAAGTAACAATCACTTTCGTACCATGCAGTGTGGGCATGACGTACTCATCAACGACTTCACTGATTTCGGGGTCGTACCCCTTGGTGAACACCATTTTTAACTGTATATTTTGGAACTTCGGTTCCGAAATTTTTGATATGGTTCGGTTTCGAACTGAACCATTACAATGAAAAAATTACAACCATTGGCCGGGAAAATTTAAACTGCGGTCTTCCTCCCACACGGTTTCTGTCACGATGACATCAAACCTGAGTGGGAGTGAAACCTGTCTGTTCTCCCTTCCACACATAGACAGATCCATACTTTGAGATAGCATGCGAGTATCTATGACGTCACGTATAATTTGACGTCATAGACACGATAATCTTGATTTTAGTGATTGCTGGTTGTGGCTAGCAAGCCAAATTGACACGTTTTTTGGAGTGATGATTTGATGATAATTACTATGAAAATTTATTTTTCAAACTATTTTGTTTTTTTTTCTTTCTTTTATAGGACGAAGAAGAAAAAAAATCAAATTTTTTAAGCTAAAAATCATTTTTATTGTACTGCCCAGTTTCGCAAGAACGTGCAAAAATGTTTACAAAAAATCACACCAATACACACAAATACACAGACATCGTCTGAACTCGACGAGCTGATTCGATAGGTACCTATAAAGGTATATCTAAGACCCATAATAAATGATCTCCAAAATCGACCGATAACTATACCTTTCTGAAAGAAAGGCAAAAAGGTAATGTCATTGCAAAATACCGTCCGATTTTCATACATGTAGGTACCAAAATCGAATGTTGCCAAAAACGAACGGTATACAATTAACAAGGAGAAGTGTCTTCAGGAGATAGTTTTGCCGCTTATCCAGTCACAGTTCTGGCTCGGTTTAGCTAGCTGCCACTACACCTGGGATATATTGGAACGGAACAAGCAGAATATAAAATAATATTTTTTGTGTTTTTCCAAAAAGTTTAATAAAACTCCGACAATTACATATTTTTACCAGTTTTGTACGTATTGTTTTGAAGAAATCGAAAACTGTAAGCGGTCCGATACTATTTGGAACAAACCAATAAATGATATTACGTTTTACATATTTCTTATCCATCTACATGAAGACACCGTATGGTCATTTAAGCATGCTAACAAAATGCAACCAACTCAAACGGAGTTTAAGATCAAAAAGAGGATTCGTGCTCAAAGTAATTTGTCGAAAGTAGTTTTGTGAGATACATTTGTATCTGCTTATCAGTTAAATCAGATTATCTCTTCAGTTAATGCACTCCTCCCATGCATGACCATATAGGTTTACCTGACTTACTCGAGAAAGTCGGTTGCATTTGTCAAATGTGCTCGATCGTGTAAAGACCACCACAACATTCCCGAATGAGTATATCATCACCTTTTCTTTCCTTCTTTCTTTCTTTCACTTTCAGAGGTGTGAGCGCACTTTACCTGGATGATCGAGAGCGACCGATTTAAAGCAGAACGGCCTGGCTTGAACTAGTTTCCAATTGATGAGCAGCTGGAGTTGCCGAGCATTGGAGCTGAAAATCCTGGCCAGGGAAAAGTGGTTCAATAAAAGAGGCTAGACCGAAGACACAGAAAACCATTTAAAAGTGCGGCGAAGCGTTCGGAAGGGAAAACCGAGCATAAATTTGCAAATAAAAACGAAGTGTGGCCACAACAACAGATCGAATTTGAAGCGTGTTAGAGAAAAAGCTCATTCATATGCAATTATATAATCGGAGCGGTGCAAAAAATTCGTTGAAAAGGAAATTGAAAATGTGCAAAAGGTAGATAAACCCTGATGAAGAAAAGCTCAAAGTAAAAAAGGGAAAAGTGAGATTCATGATTGAATAACAGGGGCTTAATTCGTGTTCGACTTATCGGCATCTTTTCAAGTCCATGGTGCCACCACCGGAAGCGATTTTGAAGCCCAGTGAATGTCGACATTTAGTGCCAGTGTCAGTGAAGTGGATAAACGCGTTTAGTTCGCACTATTAATAAGATCCGAAATCCTGCTTCTGCGCAAGCAGGTGACAATCAGTGGCCAAAGATGAAGATGTGGCTGAAAGTGTTGCCGATTTTTGTGTTGATTGTGGGGCGGATACGGGCTCAGGATGATTCACTTGCCGGGAGTTTTTTGTCGGGTGAGTAAGATTAAGCTAGTGATTCGCTAAGCATTTTGCAACCATAACCTTCACGAGATATTTGGTGGATGTAGACTTTTGCATCATTGGGAATGCACAGAACAGGCTGGGTCTCCAAAAGGTTTGAGCTTCTGTGATTTTGTCGACCCATGATGAGTAATTTTTGAATATATTACGAATGGTTTGAAGTTACAAATATATTTCTATTAAAGGCATGGAACAACGAATCAGATACCCAAGTTTATATGAAAAAAAGTGGACAAATTTGACCAGTAAAGAACGTTTCTGCTCTTACGTTTATGTTTTTCATCGACTGGAGATGTTTAATTTCAAATTTACTTTCTTACAGGGGCGGTCCTTGAGCTCGCTCTTGGGGGGTGGGTGAGGGGTAGTGATTTTACAAAATTTCAATAATCGAACAATAAAAAGGATACTGGTAAGGATACAGTGTGTAGTCCCTTTTCTTTCAATATGATCTCTAGAACTTAGTTTTAGATATTCAGAAAAATTTCAAGATTGGAGAGTTAATTTTAACTTTTTTAACCTATTTTCTATTTTTGAAAGCTATTCTATTGTTAAAAATTGATTTTCATATTTTGTATACCAGGAAGACTTTATGAGGTCATTTAGAAATCTCTTGTTATGAATGTCATTTCACAAATGAAAGTGAAGAAATTTTTAAGAAACTTTTCAATTATTTATTTTTCATGAGCTTCTTCATATCAATGATTGATCGAAACGAAGTTAAAATGATTTTTATTTCGCAACTAAACGTTCGAAACACAAATAGGTATTTGAGATTATATTTTAATTATAATTGTAATAAACATAAAACAGATTTTAAAACACTTAATTATCCTGTTATATTTTCAGAATGATGATTCGAAAATATCATGTTGATTTTAATCAATTCTTAAATTCATTTCTCAAAATGAATTGTAGTTCAAGAATTTCATTTCTGAATCTAAATTTTAATCTATTCTATCTTCATTTTAGGACTTCATTGAATCTGAATTGAATGAATTATTAAACGATCACACACACGTAGGATCTCAGTGAAACTTCATGTTTCTTTGAAGAGATTTTCTTTCCTTAACTCTATGCGCACATCTTTCGAATTAATGATGGCTAGCATTTTGCAAATGCTAAAACCACCAGACCACAAAAAGTGTACTATGTATGCCATGACCGGGATTCGATCTCATGAACTTTGGCGTAGATGACATGAACTATAACCACTACGCCAAGGCCGCTGGCTTGAATTTAAATATGAATCATTTGTTTGGAATAGTAACAATTTTCCGACAAAGAGGGTAAATAAAATGTTTAAAATGATAAAGTATGTTATTTTTTTTTTAAATTTTCCTGTTTTAGAAATAATTTAAAAAAATGCTTTGATTTTGATTGATTTGGGAGTGTTAAAAAATTAGCGCATTTTTTTTTGAAAAAAAAATTGTTAAATGTTACTTTTAATCAAAGGTTTGAAGAACCTCTTAGCTGAATGAAACTATGATTTCAAAGTAGTCGAAGATTCCTTTGAATTCAGCTACAGTATTTGAAAGACCCAAATATTAGTATTTCACTAGCTACTTGCTAGCATCCTCAGTGAGTTATCGACTCCATAACCAGTCGATAACCCACTGAGGATGCTAACAAGTAGCTAGTGAAATACTAATATTTGGGTCTTTCAAATACTGTAGCTGAATTCAAAGGAATCTTCGACTACTTTGAAATCATGTTAAATGTTACAAAACCATTGAAAATATAGGTTTTGATAAAATGATCAACTTTCTCGATAACTGCAAATAAAATGAGTGAATATTTTTGACTTCTCAGAAAAAGTTACATAAGTTTTCTCCTTGATTTTTTTTTACATTTCCAGGAAATTCAGGAATTTAATCAAAACACATAGAAATTTTAAACCAATATGAATCTCAGATTTGATTGAAAACAAAACGTTTTGCAGTCTTCTACATAGATGTTAAATAAATTAAAAGCATTAATATTAAAAAGCCCCTTTTGTGATGGCAGAAATGAAAAAGTTTTAGCATTTTCAATTAAATTTTCTTAAAATTGTCAAATTACTTTCTTTCCTCTAACTAAAGCATTGTATCTCTGAAATTCGAAAATCTAGACAAAATCTTGATCCTTCTTAAAATTCAGGATAATAAAGGATAAAGGATAATATATTTTTAATCGGTTTCTAGTTTTTATGTTATTTTATTTATTTACATAGTATTCCGTCTTACGACATAACTTGACGAACATAATTCTTAAAATTCACTCGGTCCATGGCAACCGTTCTCCAATTTCTCGGGCACCCCACGTTCGCCAGATCACGCTCCACTTGGTCAAACCACCTCGCTCGTTGCGCCCCTGCTCGTCTTGTTCCTACCGGATTAGTAGCGAACACCTGTTTTGCAGGACAGTCGTCCGGCATTCGCGCAACATGTCCCGCCCAGCGTATCCGACCAGCTTTCACCACCTTCTGGATACTGGGTTCGCCGTAGAGTCGCGCGAGCTCGTGGTTCATCCTTCGCCTCCACATTTCGTTCTCCTGTACGCCGCCAAAGATGGTTCTTAACACTCGTCGCTCGAATACTCCGAGTGTACGCAGGTCTTTCTCGAGCAATATCCATGTCTCGTGCCCATAGAGAACAACCGGTCTAATAAGCGTCGTATACAGGTTACACTTCGTGCGAGGGCTAAGTCTTCTCGACCGCAGTTGCTTGTGGAGTCCATAGTAGGCACGACTTCCGCTGATAATTCGCCTCCGGATCTCACGGCTGGTGTCATTGTCTGCGGTCACCAGTGAGCCGAGATAGACAAAGTCTTCGACTATCTCCAGCTCGTCGCCGTCGATCGTGACTTTGTTATTACTGGACAAGCGGGTTCGGTCGGTCTCGGATCCGCAGGCCAGCATGTACTTCGTCTGGGACGTATTAATCATCAACCCAATCCTTCCTGCTTCGCGTTTCAGTTTGCGGTAGATCTCCTCCACCGCCGCAGATGATCTGCCGACTATATCAATGTCATCGGCAAAGCAGATAAGTTGACTGGATCTGTTGAAAATCGTGCCCCGCATTTCGCCCACCGCTCGTCGAATAACACCTTCTAGCGCCACGTTGAACATCATGCAGGATAGACCATCACCTTGTCGAAGCCCCCTGCGCGATTCGAATGAACTCGACAATTCACCCGAAATCCGCACACAGCACTGCGTTCCATCCATCGTCGCCTGGATCAGTCTGATTAGCTTCCCGGAAAAGCCGTTCTCGTCCATGATTTTCCATAGCTCGTTACGGTCGATCGTGTCGTATGCGGCTTTGAAGTCGATGAATAGATGATGCGTAGGGACTTGGTGTTCACGGCATTTTTGGAGGATTTGCCTTAATGTGAATATCTGGTCCGTCGTAGACCGTCCCTCCATAAAGCCGGCCTGATGACTTCCCACGAATCTGTTTGCTTGTGGCGTTAGGCGGCGGAGTAGGATTCGGGACAACACTTTGTAGGCGGCATTGAGGACAGTGATCGCTCGGTAGTTCTCACAGTCCAATTTGTCGTTTTTATGTAGTTTTTATGTAGGTTTTCTATTTCATTGAGCTGCAATTCAGTAAAACCTTCTAAGTTTTAGAATTATACGAGTCATAGAACCAAAACTAGAGGTGAATTACAAAATCTGACGGAATATTTCAAGATGCCAAAATCTGTCGAAACAGTAATTAAAATATTTGCACTAAAATAGCTGTTCTCTTTCCTATAATACCAATTTTTTGTCAAATCTGATACTGGGTTGTAACTTTCAATTTAAATTATCATTGTGTGAATGATTTGGATTGATGATTTGTATGAATATTAAATTCAGCCGAGTTTGGAAATAAATTTCAAAATATGATTTTTAAAATTAGGTACTGGGGGAACTTTGATAGGTTTAATTTGGTTTGTAGTTTTGTAGTTTTTTAGTTAGTGTAGATTTTTGAATGTAGTTTTAAAATTTCGAAATATCTGACTTTTCGAAGACTCACAAACAAACACCTCTCCTGATAAAATGATAGCATTTAGAAGCAAATGGGTTGTTTTATATGAAAGTTCCACCTTTTTTCCTTTGTATAGGTATAGTTTTAGAGTTATTTTTATGGTCATTTTATGATAATTTTTGGATATTAAAAAACGGACATTTACCATGAGAAAGCCTGTATAAAACAAATGGCTAAAAACCATATAATCATTTGATATGGTTTGAAGTTTGAAGAAATAAAAAGAACATAGGAACAGTGGAAGGACCTAGGGAATTGCATGAAGATAAAATTTCGTTTGTTTTTAAGGCCAAAAAATATTGAGTTATAATTTTTGCCCCTAAATGTATGCAGCAATGCAGTAATCTTTTGAATATATTTGTTTTTTTAAAGAAAACATTGAAAAATTCAATTGAGTCCAAACAAAAAAATACTGTTTTTTTTATTTTTAGGCCGTAGGCCGTAGGAAGAACTGACTCATGGGGGGGTTTTGGTGACCATTTTGTGACCATTTTTTATATGACATTTTTGCCCAAACATGCATGAATAAAAAATATTAAAAATGTTATCTTTGAAAACATTTTATTATTCATTTTTAAGTTCTTTTACATAAACAGTGTGAAATTACATCTTAAAATCTATGAAGGATTTTATAAAGAATCCTTAAGCAAAAAATAGGAAACTTTCTTACACCGATGGTTGAAATCGTAGTATTTGCATCTAAATCTTGTAAACTTAGCTCAATATTGCCGGAAATTTTCCCGCACTTATCCGGGCCGGGAAAATACGGGCTATTTTATTTAAAACCTGGTGAAATTCGGGCATTCTATTTCCAAATTTTCAAACCAAAATCTGGACAATATCTGGATAAATTTGACAAAAATCCAGGAACTATTCAACAAAAATGAAGAATAAAAAACCATTGAATATTTTTTTTTAAATCGAAAAACATAATCAGATTTTGAATCATATTTCAGGCTCCCAAAAAATCGTTCATGTTTATTTTTATAAATCTAACTTGATAGCAATGGAATTTGCTAGGCGAAAAAGTTTAAAATAATAATGATGCATTTTAAATTTTTATTTTGATTTCCCTAAAAAATGTGAATGAACGTGGACAACATCAGGAGATTTTCAACAAAATTTGTGCAACAGGACTGGGCCAAATTTTTTCCAATTTTGTTCAATTAATATTCGGACAAGTCCAGGTAAAATCCAGTAATCTGGCCAGCTTAATTCTGCAAATTTGATTTTTACTTACAATATTTTTTTAAAGAAAGGCTTCAATTTTGAAAAAAAAAATCTTCAAATGAATCTAATTTTTAAAAATAAAAGTAAAGGATGAAAATTTTGCGAGTTGAATCTTTTTCTGGCAAACTCGATCATAAGTAATTAAAGATTTTAGCTTGAAATTTTGTTCTTGAAAAAAAAAACTGCAATATTCATAATGTTTTACAAAACGCCAACCCATATGGATTTCCCTGCAATTTTTTGAAAGAAGGTACATCATTTTTCATCATCAATTACCTTTCATAATAAATCAATTCCTGTGGATGGATTTTTAAAAATAAGTTTTTCAAAAGACGAAAGTTGCAAAATGAACTCAAATTCTTCTTAATTTTTGTCATTTTTAGCTAAATTGTGCAAACGATTTGACTTTGGATAAATTTTCATAACGGATTCAACAATTGGAATTATGAGCCTGCAAATTAAATTCCTTACCGAAATATTCTTCTTGATCATTTTATTCCGATTGTGGAACTCATTAACGAGCTGAATCTGAATCTTAATTTTAAACCTGATTTTAGAATTTTAATTTTCAATCTGTTTCGGGATTCCAATATGTTTTTGGAAAGGAACCAGAAAACGTTTTCTGAATTTGGAATCATGAGTCAAGAATTGGAATCAGTTTCAGAGCCCTCAATCATGAATCCATGATTATAATTCAGATGTTTTGGATTTTAATGATTATTCTTTATTTAAACTATGTATTTCTAATCCGACTTGCAAATTCATGAACTTCGAATCTGAATATGAAACAAAAACTCAGAATGATTTCCAAGTTTTTTTTTATTTTCGGAAAATTTTTAACTAAATGTCAAAAATGGGTATGAGTTTCGAAAATCATGAATCAAATTTTGAAGGAAATGTAAAACCAAATTTGAATGATGATTTCAAACACAGCTTTCCATTTCAATTTTAAATGATGATTCGAACTGAAAATCAAAAATCCTAAACTGGACAGTCAAAACAAACTTGGTCAAAATATAATTTTTGATTTCACATGAAATTGAAAACAATAAAATTTAGCTCTAAATAACATAATTTTTCAACATTGTAATGCCATTACTTTTTTCAATAAACATAATATTTAGAATGTCATAATTTGAACTTTGTAACCATTCTTTTCAAAGCGACACATATACAGCAAATGTTCATCTCCAGCAAAAATAAAATAATAAAAATACGTTGAACCTTATTTCCAATTGTAATTTTTTTTTGGTATGGATAAAGTTACTTCAACGTTGAGATCCAGGATATCGTTTCGGATCCGAATCCTGTTGATTTCGTGCTCAGAAGTTGAGAGGAAAAGTTCTAGAAATTTACCAAAAAAAAGGCAGCTAAACTTTTAGTATTATAATTCCAACTAAGATGCCAAATACGCTTGAGAGATAAATAAATTGATTATAGTCCGAAATACATTAATGGTATTTTTAAGTTATTTCAATCATTCTTTTTACTTTCGACCGGTTTTAAATTTCCAGACCACTGTGCACTAACGGCCGACGATTCGGCTGCCGGCTACCGTCTGCTTTCTGATTTCGTTCTCACACATACATACAAACTTCAATTAGTGGAATTTCATGCCAAGATTAGGCGAAAAAAATGTTTATATTTTCTTCAATTTTAGATCAAATATTTACGTTGTTTGGAGTAGGCTAAAATTTTATATTTTTTGCCACGTTTTGCTGTAACCAACGGTATTTTTCAGTGATTTTTTCATAGGGAAGTGTGTTTTTAAAATCGATCCGAAAGTGGCAGATGCACTAGCAAGGTAGGTTCATTTCAGATTTTTTCCGAAAATCGTTATTTTACTTCCAGTTCGTCATGTGAAAAAAATTATTGCGCAGTTATTTATATTCAATTGCGGACAAATGCTATGCAGAATGTAGACAAATGCGATTTTCTTTTATGTTTGATTTATTTTATATTTTTAGGCATATGTTTGACATATAAATTACCAAAATGCGTTTTGGCATGCCAAGATAAGGAGCATGCCAAGTTAAGGCTCACATACCCTAGCCCAAAATATTAAAACACAAATAAAGTTTCAATTTGTATTATAAGGAACGAGAATATCTAAAATGAGTCAAATCTTATTTAAAGTTGATTATTCAGAAATGAATTCCTATCAATAAGTGAGAAAATTTCGAAAAACTGTAGCTGAATTCTGAACCGGGGATCAGTTTTTGAGGATCTGACATCAGTTCTGAGTCAAGATAAAAATTTGATAAGGAATAAAAAATTTTGAGTGTAGAGTTGAATACCTCGCTTGCTTTTGATGAACCCTCATGGGGGGGGGGCTTAACCCCCAAACCCCCCCCCCCCTTCCTACGGCTATGGTATACAGTATGATATGATCAGTATGATACTTAAATCAGAATTCTATTCTTTTTTTTCAAATTCAAATACTCGCTTCTGAAATCAAAGTTTTGTTACAATATTTTCATTTTGATTTTGGATTGATGATTTTTCTTTGATCTTGAAAATATTTAGAACTAAATTTAACTAAAATCTTACAGGCAATTTTGATAAAAAGAAAAACAATGATATTTTTTTTATTGTTTAATTTGATTGACTCAAAATATATGTAAGGTAGGGTGAGTGCTCCTACTTTGAACATAGAGCCTACTTTTGTCCTAAAATGCCAAAAATTGTAAAAAAAATCATTTTGCTAGCATATGATAAAGATACTCCTACGCACACAATGAACTCCTATTCTTACTGAATCCTACCATACCAATTTTTGCTATAAAAAGTCTTGTGATCAAATGTTCAACGTTTTTAAAAATCTACCTCCTAATCAGTGGTAAATCAGACCGCTCAATTAGTGAATATGGAAAAATTCCCTTTTTTACTGTCCAAGCCAAATTTAAAGGGAAATTCCGTTCACTGTGACGATTATGAACCATACTATCTATTTTTCCTAAAATAAATGAAAATCATTGGAAAATCCGGAAAATTTGTAATAGGTTCAAAACTTTGTTTCAATACCAACAAACCAACAAAAGTGCAAATTTTGAATTGGGGCGTACTTCAGAATCAATATTGAACATTATATCTATTAAATATCTATTAAAAATATTTTGCTCTGATTTTTGACTTCGATGATTCTGTGCTGAGATACAGTGTCCACCGCAAATCCTGTTTTCTAAAAGGCATCCTCGAAAGTGCTCCGTCACCGGCTCATTTTTAATTTTTTTTCTACGAAAAAATTACTAAATGTTCTTTTAACAATGCTTTGTATAATGCAAAAAATTTGAATACATTTGTTTGAACGATAGCTCTAGAAAAAATCGTGAAAATGGTGTTTTTTTTTACCCGTTAGACCCTACCCCCCCCCCACTTTCAAAAAATCGATTTTTTTATTTTTTTATTTTCTTATTGTAAAACATTTCAAGAATGTTGTGTCAAATTTTCAAGTCAATTGAAGCAAAACTGTAGAAGTTATAGGCCTTTATCTCCTCCTATCTAATACTGCAAGAAAGCAAGAGCAGAAACTTCAAACGCGTTTTTCTCGAAAGCACATTTTTAAAGTCCGTGGACATCATCATTTGAAAACTACTTATCCGATTCTTTTCAAATTTGGAACATAGTTTCTACATATAAAATACCAGACCCCAACGTTTTTCTTTTTTGATTTTTTTACTTTGGGGAAATTTTTTGGGGAAAATGGCGAATTTTTAAGTGAAAAATCGTAGTTTTTACTTCAAACAGTCACAAAAATTTCATAAAAATATTTTTAAGTTAAATAAAAAATGTTGGGATCCAGAAAAACATCTATTAAAAATATTTTGCTCAGGTTTTTTTTACTTCAGATGATTCTGTGCTGAGATACAGTGTCCACCGCAAATCCTGTTTTCTAAAAGGCATCCTCGAAAGCGCTCCGTCACCGGCTCATTTTTCAATATTTTTCTACGAAAAAATTACTAAATGTTCTTTTAACAATTCTTTGCAAAATGCAAAAAAATTGAATACATTTGTTTGAACGATAGCTCTAGAAAAAAATCGTAAAAATGGTGTTTTTTTATACTCGTTAGACCCTCAACCCCCCCCCCCCCCTCCCCCTTAAAAAAGAGAAATATAAAACACGTCTTGAGGCGGGGTTCGAATAAAAAATCGACATGAAATCAACAAATATGTCAAATGGTTGCAACCGAAAAATTAGATACTGAAATTGAGTCATAAAGTCCATGTAGCTATGCAATTTTTGGAGAAAAATGTAAATAATCATAACTAAACTTCTTAGATTTTTTTTGCCAAGAAAATTGAGGTTTAGAATTTTAACATTGAATAATCGTTACAATTTTACAATTTATTTACAAAGGTATGAAAGTTAGGTTGCCAGTAGATGTCCTACGCTGCTGAAGTGGCTATTGGAAAATTGATCAACCCCAATGAAAAATTTGACTGCAATTGGTTTGAGAATCGCTCTCACGGAGTGGAAAATTTTGAAAATTCAAGGGTATACCAACTAGGAAAAGTTTTAAATTTTTATGAAGTTCGAGCATTATCGTATATTTTAATGGGGTTTTCCCGCTTGGGAGGGAGGGGGCGGTGTGATTACCCTCCCTCCCATAGGACCGCGCCTGCTTCCTTATATGAAACGTTGTTAATATTGATACCACAGGCAGAATTAGGTAACAATTATATTTCCCACGATTTTTATCCCGTTGAATGATTCATACTTTGGCAACTCACAAATATTTTTTTTTCTTTATTTTAAAAAGGCTGTTTGAACTGTAACGAGACATTCTAAAGGCCCACCCTCCAAAATATAGATTTTAATCTAGATGAAGGAAATGAAATGAAAAGGCATTGACATCTTTTTAATAAAGGTATTGAAAAGATATTGAGCTTATAAGCAATTAGAATTTTAATCAATTCAGTTTCATCACATTTCAACTTTTTGCTTCTCACGCATCAACTATCTTTCATATAACTATGCATATGATGACAATAGGCATTATCCAAAAATACTAATATTCATCCAACTTGGTGACAAAATTTAAAATGCAAAACCAATAGTCGAATCAGGATTTTGTCCCATCGATGATCCGAACTGTAAAAAATCAAGAATAATAAACTCGATTACATGCAACGAATTTTAATTTTCAAAATCAAATTGGCAACCAGAATATCCTGAAAGATTCTAATCTAAGCTTTCCCCACTTATCCAACCCGGGGAAATCCGAACAATTTTATCTATAAACTTTGCAAATCCGGACATTCGATTTTTGGCAATATCCAGGAAAATTTAAGATCACTCAAATTAAAATCAAGAAGAAAAAAAACTTGCAAAATTGTTTTATTTATGGGGCCGTTCACTAATTACTTAAGCACATAGGGTGGTGGGGGGGTTCCACTTTTGCTTACGATCTCTTACTAGGGGGGTAGGGGGGGTTTCCAAATATCTTACGTAAGAAATGTTAAATTGATAATTCATCACAGACATACGAAACCATATAACTCATATTTTTTTCACTACCTACATATTTGTTGATTATTTTTTATGTTAATTTTTTATTTTTTAATGTCTTTGAATTAAAAAAAAATTCTGGTTTTATAAAATTCGTAGAGAATCAATTCAAACTAACATGCCACCACAAACACTAAATAACATTATTCAAAAAGATCGTAGCTTTTCGCTTTCCATTATAAAATTCTTTTTAATTGAGAAATTCATAGGAACAAAAAGAAAAATGACCCGTTGTGACACCACGATTTGAATCCATCATATTTCGAAAACGACGAAATCATCCAGAAAAATCTGTAAAAATCAATATAATATTGTGCTAACCTGATCTTTCATGATGTTCGACTATGTTTTCTTAAATCGTTTATGACATTTCATCTGTTTTTTGTATAAATTGTGCTTTTCAAATAGAGTTTTTAAGTTTTATTTAAAAAGTGCTTTGCTAAGAAGCATGGATGTCACATGCATAATATTTTCAAGCAATTTGAGAAAAACGTGTAAATTTCTCGAAAAATAAAAAATGTAAGATCTTACAAGGGGGGGAGGGAGGGTTTCGAAAAATCTTACTTTTTCTTAGCAGGGGGGGAGGGAGGGTTGAAAATTTCCAAAATCGTGCTTACGTAATTAGTGAACGGTCCCTATAACAAAACACATCATCCAGTTAAGTTTCCAGAAAAAACTTTCATGTTTATCTAGATAAAATTTTCTAAAAAGTGGATTTGGATGCAAAATACATACATAATTCTGATAATTCAATTTGATTTTTTCTCTGATTTTGCAAGTCTAGATTTTGTCACTAAGTTTTGAATACGTAAATAATAAATTAGTAGCTAATTTTGCTGGAGATTTGAGAGAAGAACATTTTGCTCGACATTTCTGGACCCTCATGGGTGGGTTTAACCCATAACTTTCCTCCTCTCCCTTCGTTACTACGCCCATGTACTGCATTATTTCGTACACTTTCGATTAAATTAGTTTTAGAAGGAAGTGTTCCTAAATGCGCATATTGGGTAATATGCGCATACAGCCGATTGACGATATGGCTGGAGATTCAACATATCTAATCAGTGTAGTTTGAGGGTAGTACGCTTTTGACACATGGCATGAAATTTTTTTATTGTTATATAACTTTAAAATTCAAACAAGATTTTTGTCAGCTTTGTTAAAATATATTATTGAACTTTAATTATTGTGCGTACAGAATTTGTGAACAAAAATGTTAATGGTTTTTCTTTCTTATTCATCTGGAAATCGGAAATTCAACCAATTGAAGCTTTTAGCAAAGTTGCAAATGATCAGTTATTGGAATAAGGGACAGGTTTTGAATGCCCATATCAGGCAGGTTAAATGCCTGTATCTATTAATAAAAATAGATAAGTCTTTTGAATTATTTACTTTTTATAATTGAAACATTAAGTCTACGCCAGGCATGTCAAACTCGTTCAGGTGTGCATTAAAAATTTTCCATGACATAGAAGGCCGCAGTCAAAATCAGTTGGAAAACTTAACATATTAGTATAATACAATGAAATATAGTTATAAGTAAACTTGTTATGAAATTTTGCGTTAAATTTTTATTAATGCTTTTAATGTTTAACATTCTTATATTATAATGCATTATATCTATTGTCCTGATGCTTGACATCTTTTCTGAGATACTGGTTTATTAATATCAGGTTGAAGTGAATTTGTCACTAACACTTTCATTATTGATGATAAATTCGTATCAGATAATCTCGAACGATGAGAAGTTTTTGTAGCTTTCATTATAGAAAAAAAACTGCTCACATAGATAAGTACTTGCAAACATAGCAAGAATTTTGGAGAGAAATTTCCGTAACTTAACGTAGCGTTCAGGCAAATTGACTTTTTAATGCATCTGGTAACGATTCTAGGTGAAGTACGTATTTACCGAATGCTGCAGCCTCATTTGATCTTTTCACAATCTGACACGAAGAGAAGTGCACAAGGTAACTTCACTTGAAATTTTTTTACATTATCACAAGCAGTTATGATATTTTTTCTTTTCCTTGAACTTCTAAGCTCAAATCTTGCAGGTGGCCAGTGAGATCAACGGCAAATGCCAAATCCTGAAGCCAATCGTCTGCTTGAAAATGTTCAACAGGTTTACCTTTCATTTCCAAAAATAACATTATTTCCTCTCGTAGCAAAAAAAAACTTTTTAATATTTTGTGGCGTTAAAGCCAGCGTACTTCTGTGTAGTAGGGAACACAATCGAATTCACGTCCAATGTCTTCCAAAAATGTCGAAAAGTGGCAATGATTCAAGCCACGGGAACGATAGAATTTATAGTATCTGAAACTGGTTTTAGCACATTTTGGAACTTTAATTGCTTTGCGCATAATGCCTCTTGGTGAATAATACATTGAAAATGAGCAAATTTGAAATTGCTATCGGTCTCCCTTATTTTTGCAAGCAGTTTTGCACCATTAGTTATATTAAAATCTTTATTACTGAATAAAGCTTATTTTAGATTTTTATAATTTTATCTTCATACTTTTCTGAACGGACAAACACTACAACTTCCCAAAAAGTATATGGAAAATCGCACAACAAAGAAACTTAAAAGCGTGCTATCTCGAAAGTAGCTTTTGTGCACTTAGGGGCTGTTCACTAATTACGTAAGCACATAGGGGGGGTGGGAGGGTTTCACATTTGCTTACGATCTCTTACTAGGGGGGTAGGGGGGGTTCCCAAAAATCTTACGTAAGAAATATTACATTATAAATTCAACACAGCCACAGCCATACGAAACCATATTATTCAGGTCGCTTTTCTCTTTCCATCCCAACAATGTTTTTTTATTGAGAAATTTATAGAAACAAAAAAAATGGCGCGTTGTGACACCACGATTTGAATCCACCATGTTTCAAAAATGACTTCATCCAGAAAAAATCTCAAAAAATACTTATAAGGCGCTTTAAATAATGAATTTCTAGACAGTTTTTTCAGTGATAGACACTACCAACTCTTAATTTAACAAAAGGTTTACCAAAAAAATCAATACTAAATCGCTTACCGCTGAATGAGTCTGAGCTTTTAGGTTAGTTGACAACGTGATTGTCGTTAAACATTTTTGCCCCATTTCTAGTAGTGTAGAAAGATGTTTCAAAAAGATTTTTATGATTTTCAGGTAAAAACATCTTGTGCTAACCTGATCTCTCTTTTTGAAATCGGAATTCAGATTTTATATTGTTTATTCGATTGTGGAAATTCATTGAGAATTATTGTTACCCCAAACATGCTACGTCTTGAATAATGTTTTCTTTAATCGTTTATGACATTTCATCTGTTGTTTTGTATAGATTGTGCTTTTCAAATACAGTTTTTAAAAAGTACTTTGCTTTGAAGCATGTATGTCACAATTTTAATATTTTCAAGCTATTTTTGAAACAACGTGTCAATTTATCAAAGAATAAAAAACGTAAGATCTTACTAGGGGGGGGAAGGGGGGGTTTGAAAAATCTTACTTTGTCTTACCAGGGGGGGAGGGAGGGTTGAAAATTTCAAAAATCGTGCTTACGTAATTAGTGAACGGCCCCTTATACCCCTTTGGCTCTGAGGGCCTTATATGATGTGATAGCAATTTTTATAAAAAAAAAACTGAACTTTATTTATTGACATCAAGTTTCAAATTTAAAATCGACCTCTGAATCCGAATAGAGGTTAAAAAAATACCCGCGAAGAGCAGTTTATTGGTAAGATTATAGAAAAAGATAATTTTATGAACAGTAGCTGAAGATATTTAAAAAAAAATTTTTTTTCATTTTACAGTATTTAAAAAACTGCTCTAATCAGATTTTTCGGATTTTATTTTTTTTTTTAAATTCAGTGACCGATATGGTATTAAAAATGACTTTCAATTTACGAATAAAAAATATTGTTAACTAGTGTTATTAAAAATGTATGCTGTTTATACTCACATATTCGGATATAGGTTTGAGCTACGCGGGCCGCATGCTGATCCGATAAAAATACGATATTAACAAAATATTACCGTGAACTAACCTGAACCTAACTACGTTTTACGCAAAAGAGCTAGTGATAACTAAAATTTCGACAAAATTTCAGCCTTGTCGTGTGCTTAACATCCGTTTTTATCATTTTCAATTAAATAATATTAAAATGTTACAAGCGTAAATGGAATATCGCTAAAAACATAAATGAGCGCAAATCGGTTATTTTGAGTACTTCTGTATATATAAAACAGGGAGAGAGACAGAAATGTACGAACATGCAAAACTCTTCACTGGATCATCCGATTCACATGCGATTTTTTTTATTGTGTTCGTCTTCACGCGAAGAAAAACACAACGAAGAGATCATTTCTTAAATGTTTTTGTGGAATTTGAAAATTAATTTTTAGTTTTTATTCGTATCAAATAAAAGTCATGGCACCCAATTTCCATTTTGTTTATTCATTCGAATCACCCAGAAAAGGAAGGCGCCAAAAGCAATTAAGGCTTACTAATGTTCATCCATCTACCTATATGAAGTTTTGGCGCTCATTTTCATTGCCAGTGTACTTTTCACGTGGTACCAGTAAAATGGATACTTAGATATGATTGTCCCTATGGGGTGCTGCAACTACAAATCATTATTGATGAGTTTTGATAGCACCAATAGAAAGTCATATAACCGTGGAAGAAAAAAGTTTGAATTTAAGAAGTTCAAGGAAAACAGTAGTTAAACATTCAGCAAGCTGGCCAATTTTAAAATCTAAACTTTGACTGATGTTATACTAAAATTAACTAGGGTAGGTGTTCCTAATTTGGCATGTGTACCTAATGTTAACATACCGTTCTATTTTGACTGTTTTTGGCGTTATTTTTCACCTATCACAACTCTAAAAAATATGATAATGTAACGGATCATGTGAACTTTCATTTTACAAACAAATAAGTTTTCTTATTCACAGGATTTTTCGTAAAATCCGGATTGGTTCAAAGGTTATCTAAATTGAATGGAATTGTTAGCAAATTTCTTAAAAAACACCTGTTTAGAAATGGAAGATAAAAGCTGAATTTGTCAGCCGATTTTTTTTGAAATTTTTCGTCGTATTGTTTTTTAACAAGATTTAAGTAATAAGTATGTTAGAACCATGTTTTTTTCGTGTAAAAACTAAAAAAAAGCATATGTTCACAATTAGGAACACTATTTTCAATGTGTATAGAATGTGTTTTTAATAAATTTTATTGATTGAATTGTGTTTCAAATAAATTTTCAACGATCTGTTAAAATAAACTGTTTCGAGCTAATGATTTTTTTTTTAATTTTAGTGTATCTCATAGCTAAAAATGTTGAAAAAATATTTTAGCCTGGTTGTAAGAAACGCACCCTTTGCGACAGAGAAGAAAATCATCAAGTAACAGAGAGCTTCTCAACGAGAACAAAATCGAAAGGAAAAATTGAAATAAAAACTCAAAAATTTATATCTAAGTAATAAAGATTCGGCGTAACAATATCAAATCTAAAAACCTCTGACAAAATATAGCGAAATTAGGCTCACTTACCCTATTTTGTTTAATAACTTTTTTCTCATACGATAGATTATTTGACCCCATAGTGACTTTTTTTTGTCCCGTCTAGATCTTTCGAGCCATATAAAGCACATTCATTTACATAAAAAAACCAAGTTTTATACATTTCTGCCCATTATACTTCGCGGGTTTTCTCTGCTTGGATCAGAAGTTTTATTTGTGCTAGCTAGAGATCGATTTCTTTTTTATCAAATGGACTTCGAATTCGAGTTTTGGAAAAACACAGATTCGCACAAGAATATCACAAATCAATCAGTTCAAATCAGCCAGAACGGTGAGATAAATTTTGTGAGTGGGTATTTTTTTTTTTTTTTTTTTTTTTTTTTTTTTTTTTTTTTTTTTTTTTTTGAGAGAAACTACTTTTGGCTTTTGACTTAATGTTTAAATCGCATTTATACCTTCAGCAAAAATATTGTTATGATTTTGGTATAGATTTGTTCAGAAATATGTTAAAGCAAAGTAACAAAAAACCCCTTTTCGAGGCAGTATTACTTCTAATAGATAAAAATTGTAGCAAGTGCCGAGCAAATACAAAATTATCATTTTTAAATATTTTTGCTATCATAACTTATAAATTTCGTCTGCTTCTTCAGGACTCCTGGATTCCATCACAAGCACCGAAGATGCCAAGGGTTGTCCCGGCGTATGTGTCCACACACTGGCAACATTGATTTGCTATGAAGTTCTGGAGGACATTCCCTGCCCATCGCCCAGCATGAGATGCTGCGTCGAAAGCCAAGCCGCCGCTGCCAACATTTCCACCACTACGGCGCGACCCAGGCCCACAACCACCACTCGAACGACAACGACCACAACGGAAAAACCCGCTTTGGTTGACAAATCGAAAGAGAAGGATAAGGACAGCAAAAATAACTGTAGGTGATTAAGATTATTGTTAAGATTGAAGAAATTAAGTATTGAGATTGTTTTTTTTTTTAATTTATTTTAGCGACATGTCCAGGAGTTTGTGTAGCTGATAGGATCGCAGAGTATTGCGAAGCATACCTGACCACTCCAGGTCTTTGCAAAAGTGGAACCAAATGTTGTGTATCGAGAGACATATACCCGGACAAAACACCGGCGGATTTGTATGTTCCGACAGCTCATTTCGACAGTAAGGTTAACAAAACTACCACACCAAAGCCATACCCGAAGGACAAACCAAGCAATGAGGAGCCGCTGAAGTCCAAAACTAATCCAACGCAGAAACCTAAACCGACAACTCCTCCGCCTCAAAAGCTAAAGATAGCCCAGCCCACCAACTCTCAAGGGAACGTGCAGCACAAAGCCTGCGATGGCGAATGTGTCAATGGCCTGTTTGCACTGTTCTGCGACGATGTAGACAGCGAAGCATTTTGTCCAAATGAAGGATCCTGTTGCGTGACTGGTACAGTCGATGATACTAAGCATGAAGTAACAACCACCAGGAGGCCACCTACGCCGGTGAGTATTCGTTATAATCGAGTATCGTGTTTAAACAATTTTGAGAGATGACCTTGAAAATTTAATTTCAGCCTCCACTGCCTCGATGCCCAGGATTCTGTATGCTTAACATTATGGCAGCTTTCTGTGAAAGACCTTCAGTCTTGATTCAGCACACCTCGAACTGCAAGCGTGGTTCAGTATGTTGTGATAACACCAAAGTCCCTGTTACGAGACCTCCACCAAAGAGACCACCGCCAACGACAACTACGACTACACCAGTTCCAACTACGACAGCAGCTCCCGATCCAAGAGAAGAATGTCCAGGATCATGCATAGTTAGTTTGTTGAGTTTCACCTGCTTCCGCAATGCCGAGATGACCGATATTTTCAAATGTAAGAAGTCAGGTACTCAATGTTGTGCACCCAAAACACGTATCCAGGAAGCTCAAATCGCTTTGGGTAAAATTAAACCGAACGATACTGCAGTGTATCCTCCACCTCCACCCAACGTTCAAAACTATCCAATTCAGCCTCAGCCAGGATCAATACCTCAACAACAACCACCTCAAGGCTACGGACCACCTGTTCCCAATACCTATCCGGGTCCTGTAAACAACAACATCTACGAACCTCTTCCAACACAACAGCCTCCGCAACCTCAACCAGTTTACGAACCACTTCCAACGACTACACCAAGACCTGTGTACTCGAAATACGTCTGCGGTGTTAAGGGAACGAGCCGTGCTGCTCGATCATTCCTCAGCCGAACCGCTTTGGAAGATGTATCGTACAGTCGAAGCCGGAGTGGACGACAGATCGAACTGGAGGACATTTACCGATCCAAGAGCACCGAACGTCTGGTGCTCGGAACAAGCATTGTACCTATTCCTATCATCTACCACGACCACAACGATACAGTTCCCGAAGACTTGCTATATCACCCGAGCATAAGCAAGCCCAATTCAACGACTACCAAGTACTGGAACAGCCACCGGCAAGCCCGAGTCGTTGGAGGCGAAGATGGCGAAAACGGCGAATGGTGCTGGCAGGTGGCATTGATCAATTCGCTGAATCAGTATCTGTGCGGAGCTGCCCTCATCGGAACTCAGTGGGTCCTCACGGCAGCACATTGTGTCACGAAGTCAGTATCAATGAAATTCGTTCGGTGTTATTTTTTCTGACTTAAATTTTATCTTTTCACAGCATTGTACGATCGGGTGATGCCATCTACGTGAGGGTAGGTGATTATGATTTGACTCGCAAGTATGGCAGCCCTGGTGCTCAGACTCTGAGGGTTGCCACCACCTACATCCATCATAACCACAACAGCCAGACGTTAGATAACGATATCGCGCTGTTGAAGCTGCACGGACAGGCAGAGTTGCGGGACGGAGTTTGCTTGGTGAGTATTTCATCACTAAGTTGTTAAGAGTAAACTTGAACTATCGCCTGCTCAAAATACCACTAGTAAATGAATTAGTATCTACTGCAAATATCGTAGTACGTCTTTTAATAAGGATGTCTTTAAAAGAAACTGCTTTCGTGACTCGAAATTTATCCTTCAAAATAATAATACATACATATCCTAATTCTAGGTCTGTCTCCCGGCACGAGGTGTCAACCATGCGGCTGGCAAGCGGTGCACCGTAACCGGATACGGCTACATGGGTGAAGCGGGACCAATCCCGTTGAGGGTGCGTGAAGCCGAAATACCCATCGTGAGTGATACCGAGTGTATCCGGAAGGTGAACGCCGTGACGGAGAAAATCTTCATCCTTCCGGCGTCCAGCTTCTGTGCAGGTGGTGAGGAAGGCAACGATGCCTGCCAAGGGGACGGAGGTGGCCCTCTGGTCTGCCAGGACGATGGATTCTACGAACTGGCCGGTCTGGTGTCCTGGGGATTCGGATGCGGACGAGTGGACGTGCCGGGTGTTTACGTGAAGGTTTCCTCGTTCATCGGATGGATAAATCAGATTATCAGTGTGAACAACTTATGATCATGATCAAACAAACTATCTTCTCTGGTATTGTAAATTATGATAGTGATAGGTAGATTTTAAGCCCTAAAAGTAAGTTAATTTATTACTACTCTTTAAGAAGCCACTGAAAAAAAGTACATTTCCAAGATTTCACCACTATTCCTTTTACAAGACTTCTTGATAGATTAGAGTTTGTTAAAACCAAAATAAAAAAAATCATCACATTTTCATCATTTTCATAATCTGTTTAAACTTTACTCACGATCAATCCTAATATTTTATTTGAAGAAAATATTATGTCAACAATATGTCGAAGATTTTTTATTTACAAAGAGACTGTAAAATAAAAAATAAACAGATCGAATTTTTTTTTTTAATTCATTGAAAGTAGATAAATCACCTTCCTAATGACTTATCAAGAAACAATTTCATCCTGATGTTACGGAATGGTCAAAGCCAAAACAGTTACCTATTTGTTAAGGTTTTGAAATCCCATCCTCTGCTGTTTGTTGAAGAAAAAAAAAACAAACTATAGAAAACAGCCTTGATTATGGCTTAGTTTCTAAAAATAGTAACAAATTTTAGAGATATTCTAAGTTAAATAATATGAAATAGGATAACTATCCGGCCACCATAAGCATTCACCTTCAAGGTTTTCAGGGAACAAATTCATTTAGCTTCTTGATCAGTAAAGGAACATTTCGAATCTGTGTTTTAGATAATCGTATGAACTTAGGAGAGACTAAAATTAACAATCACTGGTGAAATAAAGATCATTGATTATAATTATTTCTATGTTTTATATTTTTAAAGCTTGAAACCTTCCACGTAGTTTGCTTAATATTGAAGATTCATACCATTAATAACCATCTTTTGACAATGGTCTTTAAATATGTGGAGCATTTGCAACAACCTTACCCGGAGAACTGGGGAAGGGAGAAAATTCGTCAATTATCATTGATTGAATTTGTGGTAATTTGTGGCAATTTGTTAGAGAAAATTAGAAGGTTTGAGTTCAAATGAGAGAAACCTGCTCAGAGAAAGTGGAAATGTGCTAATTGTTGCAAATTGTTGCAATTTGTGAAGCAGTTGTGGAATTTCGATCATTAGCACTCCAAATGCAAAGAATTCTCTCAAGATTTCAATCCCTACTTTGCCCTACCCGGAAGACATCAAAAGCCATCACGCAAATTTATGGTCTAAAAAACAAGCAATTTTATTGGCTTAGTTAGCCGAAGATTCAATATTCATAGGAAAGTTTTCAGCTTGAGATACGCTAAAATTGGCTCAATAATCATAAGGCATCTTGCAATAAACATTGAATAGAAAGCACGACAATTTAGTTCGGTTTCTTCTTCTTCTTCTTCTCCTTCTTACATCAACATGGCCAAAACATGTAGGCATCCTGGAAAATGAGAGACTTGCGTCTATCATTTTTCCTTTCAACGTATTACCTGTTACATATTCCTATGCATTGCAGATATTACTACGGCCAGGCCGACCATGTGATGAAAACCGCGAAAGATACAGGATACAGGGGCGGAATGAAGCGTGGAGATCCCTACCAAACGCTTCAAATAATATTTTGAATATGGAAAGACCTAAATATGAACTTATGTTATTTGGGGTTGTACTCCATTTACCCGAAAACCATTGCCCAGAATGAAAAATCCCCAGAATTCCAATCGCCAGAAAGAACCATTCCCCAGATTTTTTTTCCCTAGACGAACCATTCCCCAGAAAAATTTTCGCCAGAATGTACCATTTCCCAGAAATTTATTCACCAGAATGAATCATGTACCAGACATTTTTTCGCCAAAAGGACCATTTCCCAGAAAATTTAAAACATTTATCCTTACTACAAATTATTTAAAAAAAAGGATTTGTTACAAAAAAAATGGGGTTTCATAACTTTATTCTTTTGCGGCAAGGCCGCAACCAACGAGGATGAAGGGGCGGGGCGGCACAAAGCCGCCGAAGCTCCCAAATCCGAGGAGGCCGCCGACCCGCCGTCGGAAGCGGCGGCCCTAAGACATTGGTCTAGGTCTGCCGGGGCTTCCTAGGTCTGCGTGAAAGCTAGGGGTGATCCCTTAGTCCCGTCCGCCACGCGACAGCGTGAAGGACAAAACGTCTTTCAAGTTCGAACGCGCAGCGTGAGGAGTCGGATACCAAAACGGTTTTTTAAAGTACCATGGTAAGCATTGAATCAATTAAAGCACCCAAACCATAAACAAAGCACAATATTGGTTCTAAAATAAATTTAGTTGGAAAATTTCAAAGTCGTAGTTTTATTTAAAAAATCATTTTGAAAAAATAAATTTCGAATCATATGAAATATTCAAGAAATCATTAGAAAAAAAACAAATACTAGGGGGATACTAGGGGAAAAAATCTGGGATTCGTGCCATTCTGGTAAATGTTCCATTCTGGGGAAAATAATTCTGGGAAATGGTCCATTCTGGGAAAAAAAATTCTGGTAAATGGTGCATTCTGGGGAATTTTTTTCTGGGAAATGGTTCATTCTGGGGTTTGATTTCGGGTATTTGTCATTCTGGGAAAAATTCATTCTGGGCAATGGTTTTCGGGTAAATGGGATACAATCGTTATTTGGGAAAGTGTATATGGAATATTGATTCCTTAAATGCTGTTAAGGAATTAGGAACTTACGAAACTTACCAAACATTATACTCACCGCAATAATATTTAGAATATAGAATATTACATTTGAGTTTGAACTATTCACACATATCTTATCAAAATTATTTAAATTTCAATGCATAGTTTATGAAGCAACTTGAATGCTTATATTATAAGCGTTGTTAGATGACTCACGACAATTTAGTTCGGTTTCAAAATGAAACTCTATTCTGAGGATATCATAATTCCTTATACACTGCAGGCCATAAGTTGAGGATAACCCCCTAAAAACATGCAAAGTTTGTTCGGCCATATCTTAGACATCTTATGACATATTGTATTATGGCAAATGGTATAGATATGTTAACTTAATATGACTTAAACTTAGCTCAAAGTTGAAATATTTCCAAAAAACCGCACTTGAATTTCAAACCCGATCAGCTCAGGGTGGTAATTTCAAAATTCGAGTTGTATTCGATTTCTTTATTTCACACTTATCAAAACACATTTCTTGAATTTTGTGCAAAATAAAAAGAAGTTAGGGGAGATGGGGGCATAATGGCCACCTTAAGGAAAACGCTTATTTAACCATAGGGAACAGCTGTAATATGTGATTACATCACTGTTTCGTGTTCAGACACTCAAATAGTCTATTGCCTAATTGGATGAAACTTGAAAAAGTAGATAAAAACGTTTAAAAATGCATTTCAAAAATTTTTGCCGAAAGCTGAAAACCAGTCACTGTAGAGGCATAATGAGAAACTCCCCGAGGCAGTATGAGCACCATTAATGAAGGCATAATGAGCGTTTTCTGCCGGGGATTCTAGCAGCAAATTCGACTCGATGAAATCAACTGAGTAATAGAGCTACAGCTTAACTTGTAACGTCTGACGATTTGGCCTATTGGTTAGATGTCGGAGAGGTAATCAGTAGGCTCGAGTTCGATTCCTGGTCGAGATGATTTTTTTTTTCATTTATCATTCATGATCATGATTGCACTAAACGGTGAGGCGTAGATTCATCAAACAAAGCAATAACAAAATAATCTAGGTCCGTTTGTAGAATTCAAAGAATGAACACATGCTCATACATTATATTTCTGGTGTTTTGTTTGACGGATGATGCTTTGATGCTATTCGCCGTATAATGTAACAATAAAAAAAATCAATCATGAATTTTTTTTTTGTTTCGATTATAGTCGTTTTAACATCTTCATGTCATTCGCGACTTATATCAACGATGAAGTTGGCGGACAAGTCATTGAAAAACTTATCCGGTACAACTGTGATCGATGTTTACTCTTGGGCTCGAACTCACGGACATCGGCTCAGAAAGCAACTGACTTGCCAACTGAGCTATATCACAAGCCCCTTACAATCATGAATGGTATGTGCAAAAAAAAATCCCCTCGAACAGGAATCGAACTCGAGTCTACTGATTACCTCTCCGACACCTTACCAATAGGCCAAATCGACAGACGAAACAAGCCAAGCTGTAGCTCTAATATTCAGTTGACTTCACCGAGTTGAATTCGCCTTCATTGATTTATGCCATTGATTATGCCTTCATTGATAGTGCTCTGTTCGCCTCTAGTGAACAAATTCAAGTAAAAAAGCGTTTTAAAATTGATAAAAGTGAAAAATCAAAAATTTTATGATGTTGAAAATTGAGAAACAATGTGTAGATCATGTTGCAGTGCATACATTTCAGATCAAGATGATTTAAAGGTCATAAAAGCTTATTTGGTGGTGCTCAAAAATTATAATATTTTCGTCACTTGAGAACCTAGCTGGTTATAATTTAATATTTCTGTAAAGATGAAAAGGATATTTCTTTTTTGGTGAAAAATCAATACTATGGATAGTACGGAGCAAGTCCTTATGAAAATTTGTTTAAGAAAATACGTACTTATGTAGAAAAAAGGAGTGCTCATTATGCCCTGGGTGTTCGTTATGCCCTCATCTCCCCTACTTAAGTTATCGGCCAAAAATTTGGGATCAGTGTTCCGAAACATGCAAATTTATTTCGAGCGTATTTCTGGCATCAAACAACTAATCGCTAATCTGATAAAATATATTTTAAGTTCAAAAAATGCAATTGCTATTTGGATATTTTAGTTAAAATGTTTTTTCAGACTAAAATTGTTAAAACTTGAGCAAAAGTTTGATCATTTTCTGATAATATTCACTAAATAGTTCGTCCGTCCAATTAAAACATGCAAACTTGGTTTGACCATAACTTTTAGATAAGCGATACGTTGTTTGATGACAGAAACACCCAGGAAATGAATTTGCATGTTTAGAAGACTGATCCCAAACTTTTGGCCGATACACCATACTAAGGAGTGATCCCAAACTTTTGGTCGATAACTTAAGTAGCTATTTTATCTATTTTAAGTACTATGCAAATTTGTTGTACAAAATTCAACAAATGTGTTTTGATAAGTATGAACAAAGGAATACAACTAGAATTTTGAAATTTGGACCACCCCACCCTGAGCTGATTGGGTTTAAATCTAAACTGCGAATTTTTGGAAATGTTCCAAATTTAAGCTATGTTAAAGTCATGTTAGATTCACATGTATTTGCCAAATACATACAAAAAAGGTTTTGCTCATCATCTTTTGAAAGAGATCGAAATAAATTCAACATGTCGTAAGATGACTGAGATATGCCCGAACAAAATTTGGTTATTTTTGAGGTGGTGATCCCAAACTTTTGTTCGGCAGTGTAAGGACTTGAAACAGGTTGAGCACCACTGAATCTCAATGTGTGCTGCACGGCTAACTTTTACCCAAAACACAAACACGCAAAACCCAAATCTGTAGCAATTATAATTATTTACTTACACACGACATTTTAAAAACTTAAGCTAGCTTACATTATTACTCACGGGCCCGTTCCTACCATAACATCAATGCAATAACAACAATCATATCACAGCTGCTTGGACGGTACAGGTATATCACAGCTTTAATTTTCGTATTGCCGTCGCATCCGGTGAACTGGCAACCCTGCCTGGCTGCACTGCTTCGACGGGCGTACCGCAGCTGCCCGGAGCACCTCCAACGACTTCCGGCTCGATCCGGCCGGTTCTCTTCACGTCCTCAGCTAGACTTCGCAAAAAACGGGACTCGCAAAACCAAGATGGCGAAAATCGAGTCCCGAAAAGCGATTGGTTCAGCTCCCAAAAACGACCCGCTTGGGGTCGTTTCCGTTATCCAACTTCTTATTTCCACCGTCGGACGAATAGATAAAAGGGCAGCGGCTTGTGCTCCTTCTACCTGATTTACGCTGTTTACGATCGTTCTTTCGTGTTCGATTTCTTTCTCCAAGCGCAACGCTAACCTCAACCGTTGTTTCCGCTAAGATTGTCACCTGTAGGAGCTGGCTCGGTCGGTTGTTGCCTCTTCTCACTCAATCCGTCGCCTGGGAGCTTTTCATCAAGTAGCTCCGGAATATCCTCCTTATTCGATGACTAAAGCTCTGGGACATCAAACGAATGCGGGCACTGTTGATTTAACGCGCGATGGCGAATCTTACCGCCTAAACGTTTTCTTCCGTCGATTGTTTTCGTACGTTGATGTTGTTTTGTTGATCTTTGTTTGTGTTGTTTTTTTCCACGTGCGCGTTTGACAGCTACACTCTTAATACTAAACACTCATTCTTTGGTATCTTTTCACTCAATCAATACACGCTCAGAACAAAATAGCTAGACTAACTTAATTATAATGCTACAGACTGTACCGAAAACTCCTTAACAAAATCTTTCTGTGAATAGAAATGAAATAAGTATATTATTTTAATTTTTCCTATTCGGTTTGTTGGAGATCATTATGATTAGAAACAATATCATGGTAAATATAAGTCAAACAATTATGTTCTTAAGTCCAAAGAATGATCGCACAGTAGCTTTTGTGCATTTCCTAGATGTTGCCTTCAAATTTTTCTCGGATTCTTCCATGCTTTGAGAAACTGTCCCCTCTTTCCTAAAGATCCTTTTCACAATCCAGTATGGAGCAGTTCCATACAATGAGGTGGCATCAAGAATAATTTTGTGTTTTGGACTGTTTTGTAAATTTCAAAAAATGTTTATGCAAATGACTATTTTAACTTAGTTTAGATAAATTCATACAAAAATGGTTTTAAGACAACTTGTAAAATGGGATGATTGGTGTTATTTTCAACCCTTCTTTTTAATTCTTTTGAAAATCTCTTATCGGACTGATTGGAATAATTAACTGATAAATATTATCAAAAAAAAATATGAAACGCAAGAGAAAAGTGTGTTAAATGATGGAATCATGGGAAAAGAATTTTTTTGTCAAATCAGCAAAAACTCCTTAATGGGTAAAAATTACCCATTTGCAAAATATTTTCAGCTTTATTTGATTATAACTCTAAAATGGTGCTTTAGGGTGCCTTTAAACTCTTTCGTTTTTAGGACCTAAACCAGATCTTGAGAGTGAAAGAGTATGGGGCGATGCGGTGCTTTTTTTGACAAGGCCTTAAAGTGTTTAACTTCTGAAAAAATTATTTATTTACTCATTTTTATCATATATCAATTTAGTGTGTAAACATTTTGAGCGGTTCAAATGAAATATTTTAATATAAGTATTTATATAGAGTACTTTAAATTTAAGAAAATGTTTTCCAGACGATATTTTTAATTTGAATTCTTTTTCTTCGTAATAGAAATTTTTCAATTTTTCAAAGTCTGATGTCTGTGGTGCGATCAGTATCCAAGAAAATGAGTTGAAAAACTGGGGATGTCATAGTCAACTGTTAAGTTAGTAATACTAAAAATAAGAAAGTGATCCGATAAAGTTCACTTTTTGATTTTTTTTGCCGCCTCAAACCCCATAGTGCAATCGCCCAGTATTGCTCAATTGGTCGGAGATCTGGACAATTTGGTGGATTAATGTTTTCTAGACAAATTGAATGTTATTGTCTGAAAGCCACTGCAGTACAGGCTTGCCGTAATGTGCAAATGCCTAATCCGGCCAGAAGAGAGGGGGATATTGATGCTTTTTATAGAGGGGTAGCATTTTTTTTTTCAAGCATTCAGCTTTGTAAAGTTGAGTATGAAAAAGTGTTAAGTTATGTAACTAAACATGTTAAAATTCTTCATAACGGCAACGTATGGTACTGTTATCCACGTTTCTTCCTCCCTTGTGTTCCAGTTGTCTTTGCGCCTAATACTGCACAGTGGGCCCGGCCGTGTCAAAATGAGTAGCAAATGTATTTTTGCTACTCACCGAAATGCTGACAAGATCTGGCTGTGTATGTATCATAAGTATGAGCATAAGCATAAACATGATAAAATTCTTTATAAGAAGTAGGCATGTGTTTTTTTCGCTCCGTCGCGGTGAAAATTTTTTTTTTTTAAGTTTAAGTAGTTTGGCATTGTGAAATTGTGAATTTTGCTATGGATTAGTGTTTAAGGCATAGTGATCAATAATTGCATGTTTCACTGTATGTGCCCGACCCGATTCTCCGCTGATTTCATCCACCTCCAGCAGTTGACATCGTTAAATGATCCGCTGCAAAAGGAAACATACTTCCTACTTCAATAATTGGTGAGTTCGTTCCATGATCCTTCTTATTCATTTATTCTGAACCGATGTTCCAATCCGTGAGCTTCTACCTAAAAATTCTCTTAACATTAAAATTCTTAAACACCGTTAATTGATTTAAAAAGAGACGTGAGAGGGTTCCCCCGCATTTTTCGGGGAGCGTAGACAAGTTTTTTTTCTAATGCAACCTAGTTTTTCATCTAAAGAAGTACAATTTCGGAAACAATATCGGGTTTAATTTAAAATGATGTGTTGAAATTACTATTATGATTTTAAAACAAGTGACTGGAAGCGATGGAGATGCACATTAGAATTTGCATGGAATCGTCGTACAAATAAAACGATTCTCAAATTATGTTGCGCTTTGGAACCTGACAGTTTGTTCATATGCTTGTTTTATAAGGGATGTATGTTCCAGATTTAAAATTTGCGATATTCACCAAAGTTTTCTTTGCTTAAGGTAAATCAGAGGTAAGTTTTTTTTTAAAAACATGGAATTTTATTCTTCGTTATGATTCGTTGCTATGACGACACATTTGAATTGATCGGGTTACTGTGTCAGTTCTGGATGTGTGGTTAAAGTCACAAATTGTTAATTGAATGTCATCTTTCTCCAGCGTAATCTTTTGAAAGAGTTGTTTTCGAAAGATTTTGTGATGGTACAATTTTTTTCTGTTCTTCCAACATTTATTTTCAAGAGCGAGTATAGGCGCTGTATCCAAAGACAATGATCAGAGATGATGGTGCACAAACATCCGAAACATATTGTTTGATTAAACGTTTAAGATTTCATACATATATGATACCATTTATCAATTGATTCTATTTAAACCGTATTGTTTTGGATTTCTGTGCAGAAAAACCTCATTTACATTCACAGAAGGACGAACTCTCAAGAGTCACCATCAAGGAGCACAGTAAATTTTAGCAAATGTGCTTCCAGCGTGAATATTTAAAAAAAAATATAAACACGGAAACAAATGGTACTGTTGTCCACGTTTCTTCCTCCCTTGGTTCCAGTTGTCTATACGTCCAATACTGCTCAGTGTGCCGGCCGATTTAAGATGGATAGTAAATGTACATTTACTTCTCACCGGGATACTGACAAGATCTGGCTGTGTATGTATCATAAGCATGAGCATAAGCATAAACATGTTCAAATTCTTTATAATGCCTTGTATATCTAGTATAAATTTTCTTTCTAGACTTGATTTTTTACAAATTATTGTTTCAAATTTCAATGGTTTGTTTGTTTTTTTTTCTCTCTCAGTCTAGAATTGTTTGAAAATGTTGCAAAACATTTAAGGCTTATCATTGGAATTTGAGATCGATTTTTTTACATTCATTTATTCCAAACTGCTTAAACTTTCAAGTCTTCCGGAGTCATATCAAAACTTTTGCGTAGGAATCCGTTAAATGAAAAAGATTACAAAGTAAACATTTTTTATCCATTTCTGAACGGATGATTTACATCGAAAATATTCCTGCTCGAATCAAGCTTTTTCCTCCCCACAATAATTCAAAAACATTCCAGCCAATCTGAAGTGCTGTCAAAACTTTTGTCTTTCGACCCCTTTCGAAATTGGTGCTGGTGTTTTTTTTTTTGCTTTTCATTTTTTGGAATGCCTTTTTACGGAAAAATACAATATCTGATGGAAGGAGGTATCGTTTCCGAAAATAAGATAAATGTAAAGTAAGCAGCAGCAATGACCCGATCGCTGCCATCCCAACAACAAATGAGTGCTAAATGGGAAAGAGGGTTCAAGTTTTCCCAGTCCAGGAAAGTCGCAAGAAAAAAAATTATGACGAAGGTGCCTCCAAAGCAACAAGAAAAATTTTAAACATTCTATCTCTTGCCTTCCCTGACTGTCCAGTGCCATCTTCCCCCCATCCCGGACAAGTAAGATCCTGAAGAAATTTTCAAAGAAAAAAAAAGGATGCCCTTTTGCGGTTTGAAGGAAATATTCATGCGCAGCGCGCCAATGTCTTGCCCACGCTAATAAACGCCTCCCCCTTTTCGCGTACTGGCCTGGCTGGCCGCGAAAAACCTCCAGTTCATCGGAAGACTCTCTGAAACCAAACCAAGAAAATTAAGAAAAAAAAAGCATCCATCTATCACCTACACCGAATGCCCAGGAAACCGCACCCGAAACATTGACTTGGGCATCGGCCGGCCGCATCGACGAATTTTTAATTGCAACATTTCTTTCGATTATGTCAAATAAACCAAACATGGGAAACACGAAGCTGATGATCGAAGAGATCCAACAGCCGAACCTGTCCCAATAAAAACCATAAGTGCAGAATTTCGTCGTCCAGCCAATTTTTTTTCTCTCGAAAGTTAAGAGTACCCGCCAAATCAGTTGATGCTGTTGGTCCAAGTTTTTTTCTCCGACACCGGGCAACAATCTTTCAGATTTTTGGTGGCCAGTTTTGTTTGGCTGGCTGCCGATTACGGAGTACGGCGTACATATTTGCACCGCAGCCCGAGCGTGGTTTTTGTACCATATGATTTTCGAAGTTCCCCCTTCTGTACCTCAAAAGCGATCGGTTAGTTGTAGGTCCTACCTGAGAATGCTTAAGGGCCATCCGTCGATGCAAGGTTGGGATTAATATGTTGCAAAAAAACTTAATGGAGTAATCCAACGGAGGAAGAGGGCTTGGCTTTCTGATATTATTCTATTCGATGGAAATTGGTGGTAGATTTTAAAACTTAAAGGGTGATATGGTCAATATCAACTTGACGTAGTTTTTTCAATTTTGCATTTAAAAAATCTGAACACCCCTCATTTTGAAGGTGTGTGTGTGTGTGTGTGTGTGTGTGTGTGTGTGTGTGTGTGTGTGTGTGTGTGTGTGTGTGTGTGTGTGTGTGTGTGTGTGTGTGTGTGTGTGTGTGTGTGTGTGT